>NC_056748.1:884758139-884765639 GCF_019279795.1 Protopterus annectens | reverse complement strand
ATTCCCTGATATGAGCCATGGTGGTGCATGCCATTACCCTTGGATGTGCTTAGTCATCCAGTCATGCTTAACATTTCATGGCCAGTATGGTGTGGATAGGGACATTTGTAAACCTCATCTGCAGGCCTGTGGGAGTCATGGATGACCTATTCCACTGAATAGCAAGGTTTGTATGGCTTTACAAATACTAGCTACATGCACAAGTCTGTGGCTAGATTGACTTGACAGGTCCAGGGTATGCATGGTAGACAATAATGCATTTCCTTTCTATCCCTGCTCATAAGATCTGCCTCTACTATGGGTTGTGCGGGTTGTACTATGGCCTGGATATGTGGTGGCATGCTGTGTGACCATGAACATCGTCCATTTCAGTCGTACCACTGCCATGACTGGCACAACTCTGGGAAAACCTTCTTTTGGCCATAGTCAGCTCCACAACTGATGTTGTTTCAGAAGTGCTTGTACTGTGTGATCATGACCTAGGCAGTGATGGTGTAACATAGGTTAAAGACTACTATCCCAGCTAGCTGGAATTTTGTGAGTGATTGTATGTCATTTGTGAATAGTGATATGATTTGTATAGAAATGTGACACTGGAAAATACTGAAAGCCCAGGAATTTTGTAAATAGTTATGTGTCATTTGAGAGTACCAGCATGATGCAATAGCTTGTGTTACCAAATGTATTAGAACTATATGTTATGTGTATATTAAACTACTGGTACAGAAGTGTGTGTGGATAATTACCTTAATTTGTGCAGGTGTCCTTGCATTTTGCATCCCTGATGTTCCTGTAGTGCCATGAGACTGACGATGTGTCTCTGACAGAGGCCAGAAATAACTCTGTCTCTGTCAGAAGTGACTTGTCCGATGGGCTACCTTCTGGCCTGTGCAAGGCATACAGCTCTTTGCTCAGCAACATGGGCAGTTTCAGTGGTCTGACAGTGGACCTGGTCAGAATTATGATCCTGACCCCTGTCATTATTGATCATGCACATTCTCAGTAGGCCTGGTTGGCAGCATCCTGCCCTAACAGCCATCAGCCATGGAGACAGACAGAGAGCCTGCAGTTGCTTTTTTTGAGATTTCTTCTCTTTGGAGACCCTTATGTTTTCCCATTCTTCCTTGTCAGGCATACTGCTGTAATTATGGAAAACACTTGTGTTAGCATGATGGTAATGACTGGCCCTGTCCACCTATTACCTCACTGTATCCCTATTCATCTGTATAACCCAGTGAGGGTATTTCTCTTGCACATACTGAATCAACTGTAGCCTTGCCATAAAGCCAACCCTAGAAACAGCACTGGCAACTTTCAGGTAAGAATACTTACAGCAATGCCCCACCTTGGTTAAATCTACCTTTATGTGCTGTATATATATCCTACACACCTGTGAAAATATGTGCCATCATGCCACACTTCAAGGTTGGGCTGATTTCTTTAAGAACTGCATTGCATAATTGCTGTTGGGTGTGTCTTAATATCCCTTCTGAACAGCACTCTCATAGACTTCATCTCCTACTTTCTTTACCCTGTGCAAGACCACACAGTTACAGCTAAAATTAATGTAGCATGTATTTCACAGCATGAACATTTTGGTACATACATCTGCAAGAAATTTTGTGGAAAGAAATGCACTTATCTTAAGCAAGTTATATTTAAGTCCATCTTCATATTCCTTATTTACAGTACCTGTACTCTGTTTCCTAACTGAAACTTGATGACTATGTCTGTAGCATGATAAAGCTCTCCACAGTCTCTTCATGCTTATATGCCATACAGTATATATTCAGGCTTCTAGGTGTGGTGATTTTGGAAATGATGGGTTGATTACTGAATTTTTCTAAACTGCACATCAGTCCAAGTCAAATAACATAATGTCCAATTCTATATGGCTTAGTGCACACACCTAAGCACCTGAGGTCAACATTATGCATGTGTGGTCAACAATATGACACAGGTTACATACATGTAGTTTCATGCTATACGTAAATGAAATACAGTACCTATAGTGCATACTGTCACAGAGCTTGCAACTTAGTTACCCCACTTATCACATCGGATTGCAAACTGGAACATGGGTATAAAGCTAGATGTACTTCTGTGCTATCAATTAGTGATCAGTCGTGTCTGCTAAGGATACTGCACCTTGCAGGGCTCAACAGTAGTGCAGAGGAAACTAACATTTTCCTGCATGTCTTCCATTATGACTACTGGAAGCATTCATTGCAGGAGGGGTATGAGGGCCCCAAATATAAAATAGATGCCTGGAACTATCTGCCATGAGCATTCTGTGCTGCAGCTGGCACTCATGCACTGGTGAGCAGTGCTTCCATCATTACAGTGATCTCAAGAGGCAGCATCCTGACCTCCTTGTCCAGTGGGAGGCTGAGGTTACAGTCAGCCTATCAGATGTGTTTTGTAAGTACTTCTCAGTTAGACATGTAAACTGCCAGTGAGTAGTATACAGAGCTTGCATATATTTGTTTATTCCCCTGAAGCCATGAAAGAGAATGCACAGCCTGAAGGAGGCTGGAGCACCTTCCAGGTGGCAGAGTAAGTACACCTGCTTTTATAGTACATGTTTGAATATTCTCATACCTCTTAGCAGTTATCCAAGTTGCATACTGCTTGCAGAATGCTTATAGCAGTGTCTGCATCCATACTATTTCTCCTTTACTAGAGATTCAGCTCCAAGTAGCATATTTCAATATTAGCAATGTGGGTCTTTGATGCTAGGTGGCTGGTTGACTGCAAACTGCAATGGTGATGTCAAAGTAGCTCAGTAGGTTAAGGGATTAACTGTCAGGTTGTATTTCCGGATTTAGTAGTGTTTGATTCCCATTATGGATAGTGTTTCATGTCAGCATTGCTAATGAGTGAAAGGTCTTTGCTGTAGCTTCAAGTACAGCACACATTAGACTGCAACAGAATAATATGTATGTGATGGATTATTATATTGACCGCATGCTTTTTTCTCTCCTACTCTTTTATCACTGTCCTTTGAGTTGTATACTTTTGGTTTGTTTTTATGTTTTTTTAATATGCTTATTTAACAACTGTATGCAGCAACATCTAGAACTGTGCCATTCACTCCACCAAGGACCACCAGCCAATCCTTATCCTAATGAGATACCACCATCAGCCTTGTCTTCAGGCTAGCCTGCCAAGATCACCTCCCTAGCCTGGCTATCAGTTGTGGCCAAAGAGGTATGCAGCCCTGTACCAGATATAGGAGCTCTTTTTCCTGACACTGACAGCTGTAGTGGGGTTGTCCACTACGTCACCTAAAGGTATCTTTCAGGCATTATGGGGACACGGTTGATCAGTGGCTAGATGCTCACATCAACCTCCTTGACAGCCTCCAATTCCAGCTCAGGTAATCCCATCCCTAACTCACACTGGCTACTCCATTTGAGACAGATGTCCAGTGATGACAGAACTCAAGGTGGAGTTTAGACTCCTACTGGGTTGCAGTTGGGCAGGGATGTTACCTGTGAAACCCCATTCTAACACCTGTCCTAGTGCTCCCCTCCCTTTTTTGTCTATGCCCACCCTTGTTTGTTGTTCAATCCTCTCAGACTCCATTGTCTTGCCTGTGTTCCTGATGTTGCCATCTTCATTGTGCTTTCCCTCCCTCAATGTCTCAGCACCTCTTGTTTCAGGTTTGTATTTCATGCCTGTCCATTTGCTCTTGCTCACAAGTCTAACCCTTTTTCAGTTTCATCACTACTCCCTGCTTCCTTCCACAACTAACCTTCTTGACAGACCTCTCAGCTGTACCTGCTTGTCCCAGGTAACCCATTCTTCACTTCACAATAACACTGCATATTACTTCTCAGTTTTTACTTGTTGTGACAAAAGGAGATACTGCAGCCCAGCTAGCTGGAATTTTGTAAATAATTATGTCATTGGTGAATATTGAAATGATTTGTGCAGGGTGCTTGTGTTACAAATGTATTAGAACTGTATGCCATGTGCATATCAAACTGCTTGTATAGACGTGTGTTGAAAATGGTATTTGCAAAAGGCTTGCGGTTAAAATGGATCCACAGTATGCCCTACTGGAAAAAGAACAGAAATGTACATGCACTATTGTAACTGTTTAAATGTATATATTTTAACCTCAGTCTAGTAAATTTTAGAAAAATAGCTGAAATTAAATTACTTATGGATAGGCCATAAAATATTGTATCTTACAGTTTTGAATACAGCAACAGATACAATGCTGTGCTAGGAAACTTTCTGTATCGTCTTTAGGGTGAATTAATTACTTGTCTTGAAACCATGAAGTAATGCAATTGTTTTATGACTTTCAGCATTTGCCAGAGATCTGAGCAGAAGCCATTGTCTATGTATTTGTACAGGTAGATGCTAAATGCTACCAGTTGCCATCAATGGTTGTTTTGGGGCTGGGAGCTAAAAGTCAGATGACAATAAATGATGTCATTCTACAAGCTATCCTAGAAGTAATATTTTAGATATTAATTTGAGAAGGCTCTTAGTGAGACAGATCATTCTGCATTCTGTCTTGGACCTGACAGCAACTAGAAGATCCATTCACCACATCTGCCTTGCTCTATTAGTAAGTTCTTAAGAGTATAGTAATTCTCTTAGATACAGTCAGAAATGTAGTAAAGCTTAGTTTAGATGTTTTCCTTTATTTATTTGAGACTGTCCTATAATGTTGTTTTAAATATTTCCTGTGGTTTTGAACTCTGATGTCACTGTGAATATATATTTAGTATTGTCTTGTTCTTTTATAATATATTTAAACCTTTCATTATGGTTGATTTGTGTAGAGATATTTATGTTTTGACAGTACTTACATATTTATTTGGTGACACTATTAATATTAATACTACACAGTAAGACTGGACACCTTTTCTTAAGAGCCTTAAAGTAGCTGATATGGAGTTGACTGGTAGCAGTGGTAAGTAACTACCTTATAGTCTGGGCAGAAGGGGGCACAGCTAGTAAACCTGTGCCAGCCTTTCCAAGGTGTGTGTGTGTGTGTGTGTGTGTGTGTGTGTGTGTGTGTGTGTGTGTGTGTGTGTGTGTGTGTGTGTGTGAATCAAACCTCAAAGTGTGTGCGTGTCAGCTACTTGGGCAGGGACATGAAGCACTGGTTGGACAGAGAGGATGCTGGATGTCTTGGCTTGGTCACTTGACTGAAATCTCAACTCTATAGCGGTGCCAGTGGGGAGTCTTACTGTGGATTTGATGAAAGGTAGAGGAGCCAACCCTGGACTGACTGTGATCTCTGTGTGTTCTTAAGGGAAATTGCACTTGATGCAGAGAGCTGCATTTGGAAATACAGTGTATGTATTTGTCATCTTCCCAGTATACGTCCCCCACTGGTGCCAGTGGTGAGGATTGAGGTTCCTTGAGGTCCAATGGAGGGTCATCACATATTGGCTGGCAGTGGTGGGATCACCACATCATGTACTGGGATTCAGTGATGTGGATATTGAACTTCTTTAACCTGTAAACACTGGTCACTAAAAAGGTGTTTGTACTCTTAAGCAGCCACATAGCAGGCATTCAAAGTTTCATATCACAATAGTTTTATTTATTTTTTGTTAGCTTAGTTAGTCAAGGAGAGCAGGCAAGGATGTCAGCAGAGGATTATGGCAAGCTGACAAGGAGCCATTTAGCTAAGATGTGCCAAGCCAAAGGACTGGTGCATGCCAACCTCACTAAAATGGAAATGATTGCAGCCTTATCCACAGTTGTATCACAAACCAGCAACCAGGAGGACAACCAGACTGGCCTTGGGGATGTACAAATCTCACAAAATGGATAGTTCAACTTTGTCTCAGAGGATCTAAAAATTTAACTGTAGTTAAAGAGACTTGAACTGGAGGCCAAATGGTTGGAACAAGGATCAGCAAAGAGACTGCAGCATTTGGAGGCTAGAGAAAAGGAGAAACAGATGGCATTAGAATCAGCAGACAGACTGAGATGTCTAGAAACTGGAGAAAATGAGAGACTGAGACTTTTGAAGGCTGGAGAAAATGAGAGGCAGAGGCAACATGAAAAGGAGATGCGGACTGTTCGCTAGGGTCATGGAAGTAATGGAGAAGGGAGTAACTGAACCCCAAAAGCAATAAATGTCAGTCAATTTCTTCCACAATTTACAGAGGGTAATAATTGTGATAGTTTTATTCATATGTTTGAAAGGGTATGTAAACAGTGTAATGTTGACCAAGTGCTCTGGTTATGGTTTCTGACCCCCTTACTCCATGGTAAAGCTGTAACTGCTGTTTCTAAATTGGTTGATACTGATTGCTTAAATTATAATACCATTAAAAACTGTTTATTAGAGTGTTTTAAGTTAACACCTGAAGCTTATAGGAAAGTGTTTCGTGAGCATTGACACAAGGTAGATGAAAGTATGTGTGAATATATTGCTGAACTAAGCATTTATTTTCATAGACGGGTGAGTGGGTTTCAGGTCACCACTTTTGAAGGGCTGGCAGACCTTTTGGTGAGGGAACAAGCCCTTAGCACATTGTCTGAGGACATGAGAATCTGGTTAGTAGATGGGGAATGTAATACCACAGATGAGATGGGGAAAGAAGGAAGACCTATACCTAGTAAGCAGGACATCACTGCACAGGAAAGGGATACCAGTGCTGCACATGGGTCTAAGGGAACCCATGGTGGGCAGCCTAAACTGCCCCAACAGAGTCCATCACTAACAGGGGAAGCCATTAGTTTAGGTACATGGCCAGGATCAAGGGTTAAATGTTTTAAATGTAACCAGTGGGGCCATGTAGCATATAGATGTCCATGGAGGCAAGGTGGGGAACAAAAGGTAGGGGAGCCAGTAAGTGGGAATGACAGAATGCCAGCAATAAGTTGTCTGGAGACAACAAGGGTACCAAACTACCACAAGAGGGTATCGTATATCCTATCTTAGCAGATAGGAATCAGGACACTGCTAAGAGAGACACAGCCTCTGGCCTAACCATTGTGAAGCCTGCAATGGTTAAAGTGGAGCACTACTTGCTTGGCAGTCTACTCCAGCCAGAGCTTTAGGAGGGACCCCATTCCAAATACCTTTGACTAGGATTCACCTTGACTGGGAGGGTAGAAAAGGAAGCAATTAGGTGTATTTGAGGATATCCCTGCAGATATCCTGATAAAGAATGATTCTGATAATGCAGTACCTTGTGTCCATGCAGTTACATGCAGTCAGGCTTGGAGACAAGCATGTGGGTCTGGTAGCCTGGGGGGACCCAGACAGACCACACACTTGAAGCCATGACTGGTGAGGTGGTTACTTACTTCAGAGAAGGAGCTACACTGTAGCAGTGAGACACACCAGCTGGTGGATACTGATGTTCCCTTGCACAGAGTGACTGCAAGTGAAGAGGTAAGTAGTAGTACCCAGGCTGACACTGAGGCGCTGCTGTCAGACGATACTAAACTTCCTGTGGAAGGAGAGCTGGGAGGGGTTACAAAGAGACTCAAGACAGGTTCAGCTCTCAGACT
>NC_056748.1:884660639-884753139 GCF_019279795.1 Protopterus annectens | reverse complement strand
CTGTGTTAGGAGAGGAAGAGCAAATTGGTTTATAGCTTGGATTTTGTTCCTAGATGTCAACGCTGTTTTAGATGTCTTCTAAAATATTCCTTACTAAATTTTATTTGCATTTGTTCATGTTTTATTGTTGATCCTTTAACAATTCCCAAATATTTATATACTCACTTTTGCTCAATTCTTTTACAACACGTTCTTGTCCTAAACTGATGTTTTCCTGGTGCTGCAGTTTTCCTGCTTTAAAGGTTACTTTTGCACATTTTTCAAGACCAAATGACATTCTTATATCATCTGAGAAAGTTTTGACAACTTGCAGTTGTACTTTCAGTTCCTCATCTGATGAGCTATACCATTTTAAATCATCGACAAAGAGAAGATGAGAAGTCTTTATACCTTGTTGTTTTCTAGGATCCAAATTATAGCCATGGCCTAAGCTGTGAAGTAGACATCTTAATGGGTTAAGGGCAAGACAGAATAGCAGCGGTGACAGAATCACCCTGGAATATCCCCCATTAAATTTTTATCCCTGGGATAATAATTTGTCCTTTATTATTGCTTAATTGCTAAGTGGTCTGACACTGTTTCATGGTCACTGAAATGTAGTCGATCAGTGTAGGGTGTGTCTTATACATTTTTTAAGCACTCTTTTATCCGTGAATGTAGGATACTATCAAATGCTGTTTTTGTAGTCAATCCATGCCATACTTAGATTCTTTCCCTTTTTACAGTTCTCCACTATGGCTGTATTTAACAACAAATGATACTTTGTTCCATATGACTTTCTTTTATTGCCTGTTTGTTCTGCTGCCATAATTGAGTTTTCTTCTACATGACTATAAACTCTGTCGGCATTTATTCCCGTGTATAGTTTATATGTCATCGGAAGGCAAGTTATTGGTCTATAGTTTTTAGGGTAACTTGCAGGTTCACTCTTGAGTAGGAGGATTGTTTTCTTCTTGTTAGGCAGGTTGGTGTCTGTCCAGGGTGCACATATGAAAAGTTCTTACTCATAGCTAAATCTTTGTGCAAATATTTTAATGCTTTCAACCAGAAGTTAGGTACTGCACTAGGGCCTGGGGATTTCCAGTTGGAGGCTGTTCTTAACTTTGTTTCAGTCTCTCTGGCTGTTACTTCATCCCATTTTATATCCTGTACCTTTAAACTTCTTATTCTTTCTTTTACTTCTTCTATCCATTTTAGCATCTTTGTTTTGTTCCACAGGGTCTTCATAAATACTTCTCCAAAATGTATCTATTTCTTCTTTTTTGGTGGTCTTTCAATTCCTTTTACCATGTTTCCCAATTCTCTGTAAAAATGTTTTGGGTCATCAATAACTTGCTTATTTTGTACTTTTCCTTTATAGTTATCCACTTATCTTCTAAGTTTTTCTACCTGTGTTGAGATTTTTAGCTTGTTATTTGTGATAGTGCATGATAGATCCTGGTCTGTTCTAATACTGTGAATTGCTTTTATTATGGGTATCTTTCTTAGTATTTTTGTTGATCTGTTCCTCTTCTATATTATTCTAAAAGTGACATTTCTTGTCTTAATTGCTTTATAGTTTTCTTTATTTGATACTTCCATGATGGTATTCAATTGTTCCCCTTCCTTTCTCTCACTACCCTGTGTTCTTGTGGTATAATTTTATCAGTTATTAATGTAGTTGCACAGTAATATATTCTGTTTACTTCTGTTATATCACATGGATTTCTATGGACAGTCCTAACTACTGTGTTTATTTGTTTTATCAAACTTCAGACTTTTTGGGTTTTATTGATCTTCTGCAGTCTATTTCGTTCATTGATCTTAATATGTCTATCTCTATTAAATCAAACAACTCTTCTCTTAGCTCATTTTCTTCTAAACTGAGGGCACATTTTTTTTTATTTTCCATTTCCTGCAGGCATTTTATATAAAGTTCTATATCATCTTCCTTTTGTTCATTCTATTCAATTTCATCCTGTGACATCTGTTGCTCTGTCATATGGGAACTCACTGGCCTATCACTCCTCAGCATTGACTGTGTCAGAGTTTCCATAGTTTCCTGTTCCTTCCTTTGCTTTCCAGCTTCAAGTGAATGTTTATACTGGTTTCCTGCCGATGCTCCAAAATATTTTTTTATGGCAACTGACCAATTGCTTCCCATTCCGCTCGTTTCCTCTTAATTTGGATATCCATTGCTCTTTCCTGTTGTGGTGCTTTTTGAATTAGATTTTCTACACTGAATCCTTCATTTTGCAGGTACTCCATAACCATTTTTTCTATTTCTTTAACTTCTCCATTACTAATCTCCTTTTCTACTTTTCTTCTTATTTTTGTACTGTAAAGTTTTCCATGTCTGGATTACTTTATTGGTATTTCTCTTCAAATATCTTTGGTGCTGATCTTTTTATATTGGTTAGTTTTGCTTTATCCTTTGCATAAATATTACACCATATTAAATCTCTTTTTCATTCCCATGCCCATATTTCTTCTTCAGATAGCCCCATTCAGTAGGGCTGTGTTGATGTATAAAAAGTATAAAGTAAAATTTATTTAATTGCAATGAAAACTAAAAAACTAAACTAAAATTAATTTCATTACAGTGTAAAATAAAATTTTAATTGGTTAAATTAAATTTATATATCCTGCTTATTAATGTCATTGGGACGTTCCCACTCTGGGCCAGTAACGGAGAGGGATGTTCACTTGGAACAAAAACGAATACACCCAGTATTTTCAGATGGAGCTCTCTCCATCAAGATTTCCCTAAAGAGCACATAGGGAACAAACTCAGTCTGGGGGCTGGTTTTCCCTCTCTCTCCAGATCCCTAATAAGACTCCCCACTGGCACAGCTATAGAACTGAGTTCTCACCCGAGTGTCCAAGTGAATTCTTCCTCCATTCTCGCTGTGACAGCAGTGCTTCGTGTCCCTGCTCCAAGCAGCTGATACACACAGACTTGCATATTTGATTTTCACACATGCACATAGACACATGCACGTGCAAACACACACACACACACACACACACACACACACACACACACACACACACACACACACACACACACACACACACACACACACACACCTAGGAAAGCTTAGCAGAGATTTACTAGCTATGCTCCCTTCTACCCAGACTATAAGGTAGTTACAGTGCCACCAGACACTCCAAAGCCAGCTACTCTAAGGCTATTACAAGGGTACCCAATTTTACAGAGTGAAGTTAATATTAATACAAATGATAGTATTTGACCAATGCAGTAAGGCTTTCAGGAGTGGCCACAGTGTCACCAAATAGATGTAAGTCCTCTCAATGTTTAAAATATTCTCTAAATGACCAGTAACAATGAAAAATTTAAATATATTTAATAATAAATAATAAAATAACTTGAAAATACTAAATATCTATTTACAGTAAATACCAGAGCTTCAATCACATGCTAATATTAACATAGCACAGATGAATAGATTCATACAGATACAAAAAACAGTACTTGACTAATCTCACTACATTTTCTTGACTGATCTAGGGAATTACTATTCCCTAGTTCACTTACTAGAGCAAGACAAGATGAAGTAGGTGAGTGGTCATTCTTTCTCAAGTTCCAAAAACAGACCAATTGCTTCCCATTCCACTCATTTCCTCTTAATTTGGATATCCATTGCTCTTTCCTGTTGTGGTGCTTTTTGAATTAGATTTTCTACACTGAATCCTTCATTTTGCAGGTACTCCATAACCATTGTTTCTATTCCTTTAATTTCTCCATTACTAATCTCCTTTTCTACTTTACTTCTTTGTCTTCTTATTTTTTGTACTGTAAAGTTTTCCATGTCTGTATTCCTTTATCTGTATTTTTCTTCAAATATCTTCGGTGCTGTTATTTTTGTATTGGTTAGTTTTGCTTTCTCCTTTGCATAAATATTACACCATATGAAATCTCTTTTTCTTTCCTGTGCCCATATTTCTTCTTCAGATAGCCCCATTCAGTAGGGCTGTGTTTCTGTATAAAAGGATAAAGTAAAATTTATTTAATTGCAATGAAAACTAAAATTTTAAAAACTAAACTAAAATGAATTTCATTACAATGTAAAATAAAATTTTAATTGGTTAAATTAAATTTATATCCCCTGCTTATTACTGTCATTGGGACGTTCCCACTCTGGGCCAGTAATGGAGAGGGATGTTCACTTGGAACAAAAATTAATACACCCAGTATTTTCAGATGGAGCTCTCTGCATCAAGATTTCTCTAAAGATCACACAGGGAACCCACTCAGTCTGGGGGCTGGTTTTCCCTCTCTCTCCAGATCCCTAATAAGACTCCCCACTGGCACAGCTATAGAGTTGAGTCCTCACCTGAGTGTCCAAGCTAATTCCTCCTCCATTCTCGCTGTGACACCAGTGCTTCATGTCCCTGCTCCAAACAGCTGATACACACAGACTTGCATATTTGATTTTTACACATGCACATACACAAACGCGTATGCAAACACACACACACACACACACACACACACACACACACACACACACACACACACACACACACACACACACACACACACACACACACACACACACACATCCCTAGGAAAGCTTGGCAGAGATTTACTAGCTATGCTCCCTTCTGCCCAGACTATAAGGTAGTTACAGTGCCACCAGACACTCCAAAGCCAGCTACTCTAAGGCTATTACAAGGGTACCCAATTTTACCGAGTGAAATTAAGATTAATACAAATGATAGTATTTGACCAATGCAGTAAGGCTTTCAGGAGTGGCCACAGTGTCACCAAATAGATGTAGTCCTCTCAATGTTTAAAATATTCTCTAAATGACCAATAACAATGAAACGTTTAAATATATTTAATAATAAATAATAAAAGAACTTGAAAATACTAAATATATATTTAAAATAAACACCAGCGTTTCAATCACATGGAAATATTAACATAACACAGATGAATAGATTCATACAGATACAAAAAACAGTACTTGACTAATCTCACTATATTTTCTTGACTGATCTAGGGAATTACTATTCCCTAGTTGACTTACTAGAGCAAGACAAGATGAAGTAGGTGAGGGATCCTTCTTTCTCAAGTTCCAAAAACAGTGTTCCTTGAGACTTCAGTCTTATCTAGTATTAAAATGTCATTACAGAGCTGGCTTACAGAATGATATCACACACATCTGGTCATAGTTAGCTGGAATGAGATTAACCTCTTCTCTTCCAGTATCCTCTGTTAACATATATACATTTCCACAGTTACAACAGTGCAGTCTGATATAAATGTATATTTCTGTTGATACATTTTTAATACAAGCAGCTTTACAAATACATTTTTTCAACACAAGCATCTGTACAAATCAGTTCGATATACAAATGACATGTAATTCTTTACAAAATTCCAGCTAGCTGTGCTGACATATGTTACATATCCACTACCCTACTTGTCGTGGCATAGCTGGCAATACCTCACATTGTCACAGTCAACAAATTCTGACTCTATGGACTAAAATGGGTGGATGGGTGGACACCCTCCCACACTCACTGTCTGTATCATAGTACTTGGTATCCTTTCATACCTTGATCCCTCGGCATGAGCCTATACTTGTTAATATCTGGTGTATAAATAATAGTCTCAAATTATGTCCCAAAAAATTCAATATTGTAACTTTTGTCAAACAATCCCTCACCTACAGCTTATACCATAGACAACACCCCACTTCAGCATGGATTGATAACTTCCTCTTCTTTATCATATTGCTATAGTAGTCAGGAAGTCTTTCTATTTAGTGCAGCTTATTGCAAAAGGAATGTCATCCAACTTTAAAGAAGCCATTGCCCCATTATATTATTCATTGATTAGGCAAACCAGAGAAAATGCACCCTCTGGGGTGTACCTCACTTGACGTATCAGACAAATGGAAAGACTTCAGAGGTTCCTAACTAAAGAGCTCACTGGTTTAAAAACCCTAAGCTACCAGAAAAGACTGGCAACACTGTCCCTTTATTCAGTGTCCTATAGACTTTTGATGGGGGAACTGTACCTTGCCTTTCATGCTACTATGGACCCAGTAGTCCAGGATCTCTTGTATATACATAAATCAAACTACCCCACTAATACTAGGACTAGAGATTTAAACCTATATCAGCCAATAAATAAAACACTGTGGACAGATAGATTTGTTATGCCACACCTTTCCCTGTCTGAAACAGACTTCCAGTTCAAATTCAGTAGTATGATATTTTATATTCCTTCAAACAGAAGCTAGATAACTGAATGGGTATTCTCAAATTCACACCTGGCATGACTGCCTATGTATGGCTGACATTCACTACATCAAACTGACTGCTTTTGACAGAGTGAATGACTTAAAATGTCATTAAGTGTTCCATTCATTGAAATTTTAAGATTTCCAGTGAATGGAACATCAAATGGATGCAGGTAAGGATAATGTGAAATTTGGAAACTAATGCTAAAACATTCAGATATTCATAAGGTTTTTGTTTATGAGGGAGTGTGTGTGTGTGTGTGTGTGTGTGTGTGTGTGTGTGTGTGTGTGTGTGTGTGTGTGTGTGTGTATGTGTGTGTGTGTGTGTGAGTGTAGATGGGTAAGAGTTAAGTAAGGGGAAGATTTTATGCAGTGTGTTTGCTTGTGTGTCCAAGCTGTCTTGACTAGTGGTAGTGTTACAGAAAAGGATTTTCAAAGGTAAGTTGCAAGGTTAGGGTTAGGGAGAGGAGCAAGGTTAGGGTTAATGGGTACTACTAAGGTAGTACAGGAGAAGTCCCTGTGTAGTGAATGTTTTATTCAGTTAGGTAACATGCAGTCTCTGGTTACTTTACTAGTAAATGGTTTTCAGGAAGATTAATAGCTCACAGGGGTCATCAATGTTAGGTTATACAAAAATGGGAGGGAACCAAAAGTAGAGTTATGTGAAACTCCAAGGAGTAAAACTGAGTTCTGAGTCTTAACTTGAGTGCACATGCTGGTGAATTGAGGTTCAGAGACCCGGGCCATTCTTAACTCTATAGATTTTACTTATTAATAATTAGACCATGGCCTACAAAGGTAAAATCTGTAGGTGTAACAACTAAAACAGCACAATTTTAAGTCCCTAATCTATGCTAGAGAGAATGGTATAATTCACTGACCACCCTACCATATAAATAAGAAACGACTTTCTATCCCACATTATAGTATCCTTGCTTTTTCTTGCATCAGCCTGGTGTCATTGCCCTACTTGAAACTTTATCTGGGTGTAGCATATTAGAGCCCCCTAAGTTACTGCAAGACTAAGCATTCTTAAGAAATGCAGATTAACTTTAACACTGGAGATGGTAGATTTATCATAACCAAAAATAGCCTCCAGTTCTCCGCTACCAGTCCATGTTCTCCATGGTTACAAGAATGGTTACTTGCATGAATTCCCCTTTAATGCAACAAAACAAAAATATTAAACATGGTGTATATTTATTACCCTGGAACTTGGAAAATACAAAGTAGAAATGTTGCTAGAAATGTTCCTCAATACTAAATAACATAAGGATAATGTTTTCCTTCCGTAACACTGCCACTATGCAAGGCAGACTCAGACACACAATTATTCAGAAACACAAGCAAATAACACAAAAAACACAAATAAAAAACACAAGCAAACAAGCTAGAGACCTGCTACAACAAAATCGCAAAATTTGCCACAGGGGCATCCTACCGTAGTCACCACTGTCTCTCACTTGCTGAACTGGGCTGGTTTGAACTCCCTCACCTCCTTCAGTGGTATCAACTCTCACATACCCACAAACTAGTAAACCATACACTAAATGTCCCATCCCTCCAGAATCTACTCCAACCCTATCGCACCACCAGACCACTAAGATCCAGCAACAAAAATCACTTGCAGATCACTAAAGCCAATAACTCTGCTGGTGAAGCACTATTCTCTTGCGCCATAGCCAAATTATGGAACTCACTCCCACCCACAATTACCTCCGTACCATCATGCACCAACTTCAAAACTTTATTAAAAGCGCACCTAAAAACATGCTGGCTATGCCCTTGCAACTCCCACTGTAATATCATTCACCCCATCCAACTACTACCTTTCTTTCACCTCCACTAACTACCTTGATGATAGCAAGCTCAGATGCTCATAAGCCTAGTACTTATTATACAGCAGGAACTTCTCATTGTTACATTTGTTAATGCCTGTTATGTACTTCACAGATAAAGATTCTAGTTGTCTACTGATGTACTATGTTCTTCATCTGTAAATATGTTGTAAGTAATTTCTATGTTAAATTGTTAATCACTATGTAATCCAATGTAACTACTGTCTGTTTATTTTACTGTGGAGCTTTTCTCCCCGGGCCTCTGCTGAAAATGGACCCATGCCCGGTCAACAAATTTAAATAAATAAATAAAAATAAATACATAAATAAACACTATCTCTCCCCTAAACCTTACCCTTACCCTAAAATACACAAACTCATACATAAACAACACTCATCCTGACCTTAACCCAAATTCACATATACACACACACACACACACACACACACACACACACACACACACACACACACACACACGCACACACCATCTCAATCCTCAATCCCCCATACTCCACTTACCTTTATTATCAACATTCCATAGCATTAGCATATCCACCATTTGCCCATCTGTTCCATTGACATTAAATCACAAACCCGCGTTTAAACATATGTTTGGTCAAATGCAGGGGAAATATTTGATATATATATATATATATATATATATATATATATATATATATATATATATATAGGTCCGCTTCTAAATCTTGAAAGCTCATAATCTTGAAATTCAAAATACTGAATCCAAAATCTTGAAAGTTCAAAATAATGAAAACTCACAATACCGAATTTCATAATATTGAAAAAAGTACAGGACACTAAGACTTAGTATACTCCACCAGAAGTACACAGAGAAACAAATAAAAGACAAAGCATATTAGTTTACTCCAACTATTAATGGGGGGGGGGCAAGCATCCATGCATGGGGGGACTGCGCCCCCACAGCCCCTGCTACTTAAATATATCATCTCCGAGATCGCACTTTACTACACTAAGCTGAATTATGTTGTTGTATAGCAAATTAAAAGGGAACATGACTAAGGTTACAACAGGCAGTCATGAGGCACGTAATGGTATGTTTACCATTTTCTTCTGTGCAGTGCGATCTCGGCATTGATATATTTAAGTAGCAGGGGGTGTGGGGACACAGCCCCCCATAATGGGGGTGTAGAGGGACTTGCCCTCATGCTTATAGTTGGAGAAGAGTAATATGTTTTGTTACATATTTGTGCTGGAATTTTGTAAGTCTTGGTATACTCTGTTTTTTCAATATTATGAAATTCAGTATTTAGAATTTTCAGTATTGTGAAATTTCAAGATTTTGGACTCAGTATTTTGAATTTCAAGCTTTCAAGATTTAGAAGCAGACCCTTATATATATATATATATATATATATATATATATATATATATATATACATAAAACTATAAATATATATATATATATATATATATATATATATATATATATATATGTGTGTGTGTGTGTGTGTGTATAACATTTTATACATATATGTGTGTGTATATGTGTTTATGTGCATATATAAGAATATATATAAGAATATTATTACACTGTGTAACCTCAGTCGGACTGAATAGAACAATACCAAAAGTTTAATTTAATACATTAAAAACACATTATCCCACAAAGGATAGATCACATATAATGAATAAAAAACAATACTGTAAAGCACCTTTTACATACAAAAATACATTTAAAAACATTTTAAAAATGCATTAAAAATGCATTTTAAAACATCCTAATTACTTAACAGATTTTCTGCTTAGTATATTTTTCAGGCGAAATCACTTCATTTAACCCTGGTGTTTGCATGGCTTGTAGTCTTATTTGTCATTTACTCTCCCTTTCCTCTATATACCTTCTATAGTTACCCCCCCCCCCGTGGGATTTCATGTTACCTGCTCTAAGGTACCAAATGTAAAGTTGTTAAATGTGGGGCAGCTTAAAGAGTGTTTGTATAGTGCATTATTCAGGTTCTTTGTTAAAATCTTATACTAGTGTTCATAAATTCTGTCTCTTAGATGTCTCTCAGTCTTTCCTATGTAATATGCTGGACAGGATTAACATACTGCACTGTATATCACCCCAACTGTTTGACAATTCCCTCCCATAAGATTCACTTCTGATTTAAGCATGTTTCCCAGTGTAAGTGTCTTTTTTCACATATATGTTTACATTGTAATCACCTTCCACATCTTGTGGTGCCAGTTTTGTCCAAGTGCCTAATATGTGAATTTTGTTCAAAATGTTTCATAAGATTCATTCCTCCTTTAAACAAAAACACAGGCTTAGCTCCTACAGTGGACAATATTGTGGGATTATTCTTCAATATAGCCCAATTACCCTGAATTGTCTTCTTAACTTGATTGGCTCTCGACCAGTAAGGAATGACCATAGCTCCCTCAAAATTAGTTTCTTTGGTCCCACCTTCCCTCTCTTCCAGTACACATCCTAATAATAGTTTATACTTATTGCCCCACTCTCTTCTAACATATTCCAAATTCCCTTCCACTAATTCAGTAGGATTCCCCTCTCTCAGAAAACATATTCGCTACCTTCTGTAATTGGCTATCCTCATCTTTCATCTCTGATGTCATACGGGCAACTCAAACAAGTTGCCCCTTCACAATGCTTTTCTTCTGGAAGTGGGGTGATTACTAGTATATTCTAAATATGAGTTACTGAACGTCAACTTTATATACAGTTTGGATTTAAACCCCTTGTCAGTCTTTTGAATGTATGTATCTAGAAAATATATACCTTCACTATTACTAGCGTGTGTGAATTTCAAAAATTCTGTTGTCCCATTCAAGCAGTCAATAAACTCCTGAATTCTAGCCTCTGTACCTGTCCAAATAATAAAAATCTCATCCAAAAAACACACCTAGGTTTTCACATATCTAATTGACTCACAATTAAACACTTTACTATATTCCCATTCTAACATAACCAGGTTGGCATATAAGGGGACACAAGATGCCCCCATAGCTAAGCCCTTGTTTTGTTTGAAGTATTCCCCCTCAAAATATAAGTAATTATAATCTAAAACTATATCCATGAAATCAGCTATTAGGTTCACCTTGTTATGAAAAGAATTCTTATGTTGTTGTATACTATCATTGAATAATTCCATTCCTACCTCTCTAGGGATGCATGTAAACAGATCAACTATATCAATGGTTAAAAATATCATATTTTCATCCCACACTGTCTCTTTCAGCCTACTAAGAAATACCCAAGAGTCTTTCAGAAGGTGATCTGTACTATTACATACAAGTTTAAGCCATTTGTCACACCAAAGGGGTACATATTGGAACCCTGTCCAGACACTGTAGGCCTGAACTTGAGATTGTCAAGCCCTTTATGAGTTTTTGGTATACCAAATATTGTGGCCACTATTGGTACTGTAACTCTTAAATATGCATAAACATCATTGCTAATTCTACCATTCAACCAATATTCTTCTAGAAAGCAGTCTATCCTATGATAACTAATGTTTATTTCATTGTTAGAAGCATTAGAATATGTTTCCATATCACTCAACAGCTCAAAATTTTTTTGAGAATACTGTAACGTGTTGAAAAGCACCATACCCCCTCCCTTGTCGGACCTCATGACCCTCGCATTTTTATCTGTTCTTAGTTGGTCCAAGATCTCTCTCTCTCTCTTTATTGTTAAGATTATATGTCCTTAATTGTTTATCTTCCTTAATTTTTAAGGCATATAAATATTCAGTTATAGCTTTTTTCAGTATTTGTAAAGTAGAATCTAAAGATGGGTTAAATGTACTTTTTGTCTTAACATCCTTACTTTTTCTCTCATTGTAAGTATTAATTTGATCCTTAAAAAAAACATGCCAAATTTAATTTCCTCATGTATAATTTGAATTCTAAAATAGTGCCAGTGTAATCAAACCCTCTTGTGGGAACAAACTTTAACTCTTTCATAAATAAAGAAAAATGTTCCTTTGTAAGAGCTATATCTGAATAATTATTTATATGGTACCCTTTGTATGTGTTAACTACTCCATTACATTCAATTTCATCTTTTTTTTTTCCATATCACTCATCTCCATTGGTTCCATCTGTCCCTCTCTCATGGGTATGGTGGATGTCCTATCTCCTCCTCTATCGGATGCCCCCTGTACTTTTCCTCATAAGAAAAGTTAACTGTTGTTGTACCTATTACCATGCTGCTTATAATTAAAATATTGTCGTTTGTCAACTGTATAAGTTGTATTCCCTTGAAAATTTTGTTTTTTCTTACCCAGATACTCTTGTTGTCTTTCTGTTTGTCTTTCTGATTTAATCTGATGTGGATAGTCCCTTTTAGCTTTATAATCTGAAATATCCCTTTGTATTTTTTCCATTTTCTCTTATAAAGATTACCACATTTATTCTCTACCACTTGGATTTGTTTACTATACAAATTCTCTAATTGTGGAAATAACAGGCCTTCCTTAATATTTTTGTTCAATGATTCCACTTCACTAAGAACCTACATAATTTAGCATCATTACACTCAATTATCTTTTCTACTAACTCCAAAGTACGCTTGTTAAACATTTCAACAAACTCACAATATGAGGCATCATCAAAATCAATACCAAAGGGAAATTTATACATTCTTAATTCCTTCGGAAGTATTTTCTGGTGCAAAGATTTGAACAAATAAGCATCATCATTTTTCTTAGCTGTACCAGATGCCAAAATGTTCTCTTTAAAATGTAAATGATTTGTTAATAAATGTGTCAAAGTCCACTTTTGTGTAACCAGACATCAAATTACTTGCCAAAGCTACATTTCCAGTGTTCTTATTAGCTTTAGAGTTATTGTGAAAAGCTTCACAGTTGACAGAAACAGTACCTGATTGGGTCTTACACCAGTCCTCTGTGCCTCGTTGAGATCGTACTGCCCACCATTCTACGTTTGGGCCAATCTAGAAACTATATCTCATCCTTCCTTCATCGAAAATAAATCCAAATCTCTAATATTTCCATTTTCTGTACCGGGACTCTCTCATCTTTCATGTCGCACATCTGCTCCTGCTACATCACTTCCTGGTGATGAATTCCATTTTCATTTGAATGATCCATTCTGAATGAGGCTTTCCGATTGGCTGATAAGGTCAATAAGGCAGGAAAATTCGCCCTTCACCATCGCAGGCTCTGAATACACTTTATTCAGTTCCTACCTATGCACTAGCGAAAATAGGAAAGGAATATCATCCACGGAGTCCATACTGTAAAGTTACCCAGCAACCACAACTATTAACACACGATAGGGTAACCACAGTGTCGATACCCCACTCAGAGCAATACTATTACACTTTGTAATGGCAGGACACGTCAGCCGGACTGAATAGAACAGTACCAAAAGTTTAATTTAATATTTTAAAAACACACAATGACTGAGCACTTTCATCCCCCAAATAGGGACTTCATCAAAATCAATTAATGTTTAACAAGCTCATTTTTATACTAAGTGGTCATATGAACTCACATTTAAAAATGTACTTCTTAAAGATACCATTGCCTGTTATATACCTTATGAAACATAAACATTATCCCACAAAGGATAGATTACATATAATGAATAAAAAACAATACTGTAAAGCACCTTTTACATATAAAGATACATTTAAAATCATTTTAAAATGCATTAAAAAATGCATCTTAGTACATCCTAATTACTTAACAGCTTTTCTGCTTAGTGTAGGTTTCAGGGAAATCACTTCATTTAACCCTGGTGTTTGCAAGGCTAGTAGTTATTTGCCATTTACTCTCCCTTTCCTCTATATACCGTCTATAGTTACCACCCCTGGGATTTCGTGTTACCCATTCTAAGATACCAAATGAAAAGTTGTTAAATGTGGGGCAGAGTGTTTGTGCAGTGCATTATTCAGGTTCTTTGTTAGAATCTGATACTGGTGTTCATAAGTTCTGTCTCTTAGATGTCTCTCAGTCTTTCCTATGTAATATGCTGGACAGGATTTACATACTGCAAGGTATATCACCCCAACTGATTGACAATTCCCTCTCATAAGATTCACTTCTGATTTAAGCATGTTTCCCAGTGTAAGTGTCTTTTTTTCACATATATGTTTACATTGTGAACACCTTCCACATCTTGTGGTGCCAATTTTGTCTAATTGCCTAATATGTGAATTTTGTTCAAAACTTCTCTTAAGATTCATTGCTGTTTTAAACACAAGCACAGGCTTAGCTCCTACAGTAGACAGTATTGTGGGATTACCCTTCAATGTAGCCCAAGTATCCTGAATTGTCTTCTTAACTTGATTGGCTCTCAGCCAGTAAGGAATGACCATAGCTCTCTCAAAATTAGTTTGTTTGGTCCCACCTTCCCTCTCTTCCAGTACACATCCTAATAATGGTTTATACTTATTGCTCCACTCTCTTCTGACATATTCCAAATTCCCTTCCACTTATTCGGTAGGATACCTCCTCTCATAAAACATATTCGCTACCTTCTGTAACTCCCTATCGACATCTTCCATCTCTGATGTTTTATATATATAGTCACTACATAATTTTGAAACCTTGAAATATCAAATATCAAAATCTTGAGAGTATATAGCCGAAATCCTTAAATGCCGTAAGACCAAAACCACGAAATTCAAAATCCTGAACCTACAATACATATACAGCACAAACATACACATACACACAACTGCCCCCCACAATCAAACATATAATCCTACATTACAGATAAATTGGGGGCAAGCACCCCTGCACCCCCCATGTGGGGGGGGGGCTGTGCCTCCCACACACCCCCTACTTAAATATACTAACTCCAAGATCACACACACACAGACACACAAAGGAAACTCACACCCACACATTTTACAGTCCCTCAGACACACACATCACAATCACAACACACACTGACACACACACTAAAGCCCCAACCAATGCACTTACACATAGCTAATTACCTGACCTTCCACCCATCCATAAACAAACCACAACACCAGAAGCGCTACTTTAATATCTCTGAACATCGAGATTTTGAATTTCGTGCTTCTGGTCTTTTGTTATTTACAGGTTTCGGCTACATAGTGTCAAGAGTTTGGGTTTCGGTATTCCAAAAGTTTGAGATTATGTAGTGATCCCATATATATATATATATATATATATATATATATATATATATATATATATATATATATACATATATAGGTTCGTAGGTTTATAGGTAAGTACCAGGCTATCTGAACGAGGGCATGTATAAGCCTAGCCAGAATGTGTTGGCTTTCGCCACCCCCTTAGATTAGTTCCCTGTGCCTCTGTCCAGCAGAGCCATTAGTTCCCTGTGTCTCTGTCCAGCAGAGCCACTGCAGTGATCCCCGGGGTAAATTTTCTGTTTCCCATCCACTCATAGGTTCATAGGTTCATAGGTTCATACTAGGCTATCTGCCCGAGGGCATTTACAAGCCTAGCCCATAGTTTTGTGGCTTACGCCACCCCTTTAGTATGGGGAACTATACCCATTATTTTGCTGTGCCTCTGTTGAGCAGTGACACTGAGGTAATCCCTGGGGTATATCTGCGATCTCCCATCCATTGGTCAAGATTTCTCTTGAACAAGGCCAGCGAGGTGCTCTGCCTCACATATACCGGGATTTTATTCCACAGCATAGGGAGTCTTTGGGTGATGAATCTATCCCTCCAGCACGCCCTATTAATAGCCGTGTCGAGGTTTAAGTCTCCCGCCCTTGTGGCTCTGACGGATCTAGATTTTTGAGGTGAAGCATATTCATCAAATCTGGGTTTGACATGGCCTTGTATGTTAGGCAAAGGTCACCTCTGAGCAAGCGGTAAGTGACTGAATAGAGCTGGAGTTCTTTCAGTCGGGCAGCATAGGACAGATGTTTGAGACCCTTTATCCTTTTGGTGAGGAACTTTGTGGCCTCTCCAGCTGCTGCAAGTGTCGGGTCAGATACATTCCGAATGGGGCATTGTACTCTATCATTGGTCTGATGAGTGATGAGTATAGGGAGACTATGACCTCCCTTGATCTAGATGAGAATCCCTTCATGATAAGGTGGGCAATGTAGAAGGTCTTCCTAACTACTTTAGCTACATGGGTGTCGAATGACAGACTACTATCAACCTGGGTCCCCAGGTCCCTGATAACTTCTTCTGTGCTCAGTGGATTGCCACCTATTTGGTAGCTAGGGGTAACCTTGTTTTTCCCGAAGGGTATGACTATGCATTTTTTGGCATTTAACTTTAGGCCATGGCTCTGGCACCAGTTATCCGTTTCTGTGAGACCCTTCTGAAGGATATCTGTGTCAGATGTGTATTCTACTATGGCACCCAGTTTGCAGTCATCTGCAAACTTTGTCAGCCATAACCCTCCTGTGTTTGCTTGTACTACGGAAAAGTAGATGCCAAACAAGAGTGGGCCCAGGACTGAGCCCTGTGGTACACCACTTGTGACAGGCTTTGAGTCTGACATGGCGCCAGCAACTCTGACCCTGTGGGTTCTGTCACTCAGCCAGTTTGCAACCCATCTTGTGATGTATGGGTTAACATTTAAGCTGATGAGTTTTTCAATGATACCCGAGTGGGGTATTGTATCAAGGCCTTCGCCAGATCGAGGTAGGCTGTATGGACTGCCTTTCCCTCATCAATGGCTTTGGTGACTGTTTCGAAAAAGTCAACCAAGTTTAGAAGGCATGATCTGCCTTTGACAAAGCCAAACTGGGATGGATCCAAAGTCTGCAAATTCCCTATGTCTTTATTTATGAGGTCCATTATGATCCTCTCCATGGCTTTGCATATAAGGCTTGTCAAGCTAATGGGCCGGTAATTTCCAGGGTCGGTGGAGGCACCGCCTTTGTGAAGTGGGACCACAGTTGCAGTGCGCCACCCACAGTTGCAGTGCGCCACTGTTTCAAGGTTTCTCTTGAAGAGTGTTAGTAAGGGGCTCTGCCTAATGTAGATGGGAATCCTGTTCCAAAGCATGGAGAGTCTCTGGGACAGGAATCTATCCCTCCAGCATGTCCTATTTAGTGTTGTGGTGAGGTTTAGATCCTTAGAGCATGTGGCTCTTGGGCATTTGTTTTTTTTTAGGTGGAACATGTCCATCAGTTCTGGGTTGGACATGGCCTTGTATGTCAGGCAAAGATCACCTCTGAGTAAGCGATATGCAACCGAGTACAGCTGGAGTTTCTTCAGTCGGGCTGCATAAGGCATCTGTTTGAGGCCAGTAATCCTCTTGGTGAAGTACTTCTGTGGTCTTTCCAGCTGTTGCAGGTGTCTTGTAAGGTACATCCCAAAATGGGGCATTGTACTCTATGATGGGTCTGATGAGTGATGAGTAGAGGGGCACAGTAACCTCTTTTGTTCTAGGTGCAAACCCATTTGTGACCACATAGAAGGATTTTCTAACCACCTTGGCAATATGATTATCAAAAGAGAGATTACTATCTACTTGGGTCCCCAGATCCTTTATTACATTTTCTGTATTTAGGGGACTACCACGTATGTGGTAGTTCGCAGGAACTTTTTTTTCCAAAGGGGATGACTATGCACTTTTTGGCATTTAGCCTGAGGCCATGATTTTGACACCAGGTATCCGCTGAGATCCTTCCAGAGAATGTCTGTATCAGCCGGAGAGTCAATTATGGCCCCCAGTTTGCAGTCGTCTGCGAACCTGGTCAGCCATACTTCTCCTATGTATATTTATCATACATGCAAACATACATACATACACAGACTCATTTATATTACGCTTTTACTCTTATGGTCCAAGAAGGCAGTGCACATGTCAAGTTAATTAATAAATACATTTAATATAAATTCATTTGTGCAAATGAACAAAATTATCATAAATAAGTTGTATGTATTGCTAGAAAGCATTGAGATATCAAGACATTTCTAGTTTATTCTTCACATACGGCTGCATGCTGTCTTTCACTTCAGCACATAACTTTGCAATAAGATGCACTACATATCATGACTATGGCTTTAGAACACTTACACTGCAATCACCATGAGATAAATCCCAAGGGGAAGGCACTGCCATGTATTAGAAGTTATAAAACACTATATTTATGCAACAGCTCTAGTACAAATTAAAGAAATAACATCCACATGTAATGTTGTTGTTGTTGTGTCTTTCGGCTTTTCCCGGTTAGGGGTCGCCAGAGCGGAACTCCGGTCCACTAAAGATTGGCAGTAGATTTTTATGTTCCAAGATGTCAGGCCTGACGCACAACCTTCAATGAAGATACGCCCATTCACGCATGTCTCCACACAGAAGACACTCTAGCTGAGAATCGAACAAGACAACTATTGATTACATCAACAGCATTAGAAAGTGATTTTTTAATGGTACTCCAGCATTATATCCATGTTAACTTCCTGCATAGTTAGTCAGAAGGCTGGCACATTCCCCAGATGTTCCTTCATATTATGATAACCAGATAATAAAGCACCTATCTGATAATGAAAGATAAAAAAAATAATAATATTCAGTGGCCTGGGTATCCACATCACAGAGCTTCTTTCTTCTTTTTTGCTTTTGCATACTCATTTCACAGAAAACAAGGCCTGCTTTTGTGACAAACTTTTTGACTAATTTATTGCTTTGTTCTTATTTAATTGTCAAATATAATCGTGAATGTTTTTTGCCTGAAATATTACTTTGCCCTTTTGTAGCAATCAAGTATAACCTTGAAACCATACATCTGCTTCAATCAATCTTCATTGCATCTATTTTTATATTCTCTATTGCATATGCATTTCAAGTCATATTCAGTAATGTACCACTGGTACAGCTCAGCATTGGTACAGTATGACAGTTACTGCTAGCATTTAATAAAGGCCTTGAGCTGAAATTGCTACAACTCACCATTCATACATCATCATGTGCTTACATTTGAAAATGAGTTTGGGCTTGATTTTCATCGTCTCAGAGCTATTTTGTGGCACCACCATAAAAATAACAAAGACTGGAACATAAACATGACATCACCTAAAATAAGGTAAGAAGGCTGAAATCCCCCTGCACAGCCATCTAAAAATAGCAGTGAAATTACAGTATGTGAGTGTATATGCACGTGTGTGGCATGAATGCCAGAGGAAAAATGTGACATGATATCAGGCAGCCCTGCCAATCTGCTCTGTGGGTATGCCCACATCTCATAGTGTGCATTCACCTGGTGTGGTAGCCACAGGATGAGAACAGCAAGTACTCACAGCTACAGGACTGCCCCCTCCTATGAGGACAGCAACTGCTCAGCTTGTATAGCCAGGGGTCCATGTGTGGATGTGGCTATATAGTCATCCTAAGAAGGTATTTATTACCTAGGAAGGAGACAGACAGTGCCATTGCATCATCTGAATGTGACCTTGGCAAAAATGTTTTGAGATAAATCACCATCTCCCACCTGACTGCCAGTATCAGCCTTTTGTCGTGTTCCAGCCTCTGTGCATCAATACACGATGCCATTCTACTCTTTAAATGCATATAGAATTCTGCAGTGAAATCAATTACATGGAGTAAATGTGCATCGAGACATGAATTCCAAGGGTGTTCATGCAACATCATATACACAGTAAAAATAGATCTCCTGTTGTCCTGCCATTGTTGCACTCCTGATGCTTCTATGATGACAAATAAACAGTGGGGCATTTTGGTCACTCTACACCCTGTACATGCATTACTGTTATAATGTCATCTGCTATATGTCATGTTAAGCACAGTAATATATCCTATTGAACTCTGTTATATCACATGAATTTATCTTAATAGTTCTAATTATTGTGTTCATCTGTTATACTATTTTATAACATTTTGAGTCTTACTTACTTTCTATAATCTATTTTACTCATCCATCTTTATATGTCTGTCCATCTCTATTAAATCAAGCATGTCTTCCCTTAGATTATTTTCTTTAGATTGAGAGCATCTTCTTTGCTGTCCATTTTCTGGGAGTCATCTTTAGAAGGTTCCAAAACATCATCCGGGAATATGTTTTCAGATGCATCCTGCTTCATCTGTAGCTCCTCTATACGAGGATCCATTGACCCATCATGCCACAGCATTAACTGTATCAGAGTTTCAATTATTGCCTGCTTCTTCCCTTGCTGTGCACCTTCAACCTGGACTTTCATGTGAGTTTCCTACAGAAGACTCCAGAACATTACTCTGTGGCATACCCTCTTCAGATGCATAGTGCTCCCCCCACTGCTCCTTCGTCTAGGGACACACTAGTCCTTTATGTTGTGACACTTCCTGCAATAGGGATTCCATATCAACCCTTCATTTCACATCTGGTCTCAGTTCCAGTTCTATTTGTTTGATTTTTACCTCTTTCAACATTCCCCTTTTCTGATCTTAATTTTTGTATTGTGAAATTTGCAGTATTTAAGTGTCTTTGACTGTATTTCTCTTCACATATCATTGCAACTGCTTTTTTTCCACTGATTAATTTGGATTTCTTCTTTGAATAAATATCACACCATTATCAGATATATTTTTCTTTCTCATGTTCACATTTCTTTCTCATACCTTTCAAAAAAAACTCTGTTTTTTGTTTTTTATTTTTTGTCACTTCCTCTGCTGTTTATTTTTCTAATAATGTTTTCAGTGTTCTTCCTTGATCTGCTCCATTAAGGAATTTACATTTTTAGCTGTAGCTTTTCAAAGTTTTTTTCTATGAAAGTATTTTCCTTTCTATAATTTCAGTGTTATTATTGCTACATATCCCCTTTCTGGAAATTCCGGCCTTCTTACATAATAGTAGCAATACATAATGCCTTCCTTATCCTCAACAGTCCACTTTATCATTTCTATACCGCTTTCTTGGTCGGTCAATTTTTGTGTTTTTTTTTACTACATTTTCCCTTTACTACATGGGGACATCCTCCCCATGAGCCTGGCCTAACCTGTTTTTTGCTCTATATTACTTCATTTGCACAATCTGCAGTGCAGCAGACTTGCTTTTTGAGCCTGTCCTAATCCTGGGTAAGAATGTTTACAGGTTTTGAGGATTTTGCACTGCCTTTTTATTTTCTCAGGGTTTAATTTTTCCAAGTGTTTTGGGTTGATAATACCATGATTGGAATGGGCCTCCATTTCTATGTCAGGGTATGATTAAAGTTCATGAAATTAGTTTTGTTTCAATGTCTTATTTTAGCTAAGAGTGCTCTTCTCAGTACCTGCAATGTGTCCATAACTGCCTATTTCTGTAATTCATATGGGGGTACATGTATTAGTAGCTAATTCAGATATAATTGTAAAATCTTTTTTATTAGAACTGTTGCTTCTACTAGTACTGAGACTGTCTGGGTGTCTTACTTCCACATTGCTCTGGTTTCTGCTTGCAAATTCTGGTATTTTATGACCTTGTGTCTCTCTATATGTAAGACACTGGATGTTTTTCATGCACTATTATATATAGTTTCTCACATCTATATTTTGAACTGTTGGCACTGAGTGATCTCATGTGATATAAAGTTCATCATTTTGTATAATGCTTTGTGGTTCGTATTTCCAATGCTTCTCAGTTTGTTCTGTATTGTAGTGTTTGCACAATCTCCAGTGCAGCAGTTGTGCCACATTACTGTGCCTCTCAGTATACAGGACCCCTGCCATTAGTGTATTATACCAAGCAGAAAGATGTACAGTTGTTTCCAGTTCTGTTTTACAGAACCTGCATTTGTCTGTCTCTCCCACCTTTTCAATGGCCATTGTAGACCAACGTGTATGTAGTCCATTATCCTGGGTCACCATTATTAGTCTTTCATCTTTTGTTTTCATTTCATCTCTCCTTAATCATTTCTGTGTCAGATTTTATCAACATGTGGTTTGACCCAGAAGATCTTTGTATTTGCCAGTATATTTGTGGATTTTCCATTTTTTTTTTCATACTTCTACTTATACTCTTTTTTTCTGTTTTTGGCATATTCAGTTGCTATTAGAATGTTATCTAATTCTGGTTTGATTTCCACTTCATGTATGTTAGTATGTCTATGTGAGTCCCTATCAGATTATTGAAGTTTCAAAACTTCGAAATTCATATGGTCGGGACCAAATGATCGAAGTTTTGTAACTTCAAACGGTTTGAATGGAGATTGTGGTACATCATGGAATGGGCTTGACCCCCTGCATAACCATAACAAAAAAAAATATATTTTTATTTTTCTTTAAATGTTTGATGTTTCTAAACTTCAATCATATGCTCTCAGCCGTACGAATTTTGAAGTTTTGGAACTTCGATAATCTGACATAGACCAGTCTATCCATCTCTATTAAATCATACAGGTCTTCCCTTTGATTATTTTCTACAGGATTGAGGGCATTTTATTTGCTTTCAATTTTCTTTAAATATTCTATGGAAAGATCCAGAAAAATCTTTCTGTAACATATTCTCTTCAGATGCTTCATCTGCTTCTCCTCTATATGGGAACCTATTGGCCCATCACCCAACAACATTACTTGCATCAAAGTTTCCACTGTCTCCTGAGCCTTCCTTTGCTGTTCCACTTCAACTGTACTTTTGTATGGGTCTCCAACAGATGGCTCCAGAGCATTATTATGTTGCAGATCTTCTACCTACGTCTCCTGCTCTGATTGCTGCTCCTTAATATGGGGATCCATTGTTCCATCATGTTGAGACACTGCCTGTGTTGAAGTATCCACACTAAAACCTTCACTTCACAGATAGTCAATCATTTCAGTTTCCATTTGTTTAATGTCTACCTCACCAATCTCTTTTTCAACATTCTCCCTTTGTGGTCTTATTTTTTGTATTGTGACATTTTACGTATCTGGGTACCATTGCCAATATTTCTCTTTAAATATCTTTGAAGCTGCATTTTTGTATTGCTTAGTTTTCTTCTCTGCATATGTATATATATATATATATGTTGAGCACCATATCATGTCTCTTTTTCTTCCTCATGTCTGTGTTTCTTTTTTATATCTTTCAAAAAGCTCTGTTTTGTTGTTCTTTACATTTCGTCAGTTCCTGTGTCATTTCTTTTTCAGTGGCCCAATGTTTCTTTGCATATATATAATGTTTTTTTGTTGATCTGTTCTATTAAGGAACATAATATTTGTCTGTAGCTTTTTACAGTTTTTCTTGTGCAACTATTTTTCTTTCCTCTAATTATTTTATCATTTCCTCTTGATATATATCCTCTGGAAAGTCTGGGCTTTTTGTGTAACAGTAATGATACATAATTTTTTCCTTATCCAAAATAGTCTACTTTGTCACCTCTGTGCCCCTTTCTTAGCATGTCAGCTTTTTTTTTAAACTACTTTTTCCTTCCACTATGGGGAGCATCGTCCCCCTGAGCCTGGCATAACCCTGTGTTAGGAATGTTTCCATAATCTCAGAGTCTACTCTGCCTTTTTTTCCAGTCCTCACACCAGTGCATACACCAGGAATGGGCAATTTTGTATCCTGGGTCCTGAGCACCCAGGCTTCTGTTTTATTTCTTGACCTATTTTTCTCCATGATATATAAAATGCAGTCTAGATATCAGTATTGGCTTGGTGAGATTGTCTAAAAACAAGTGCCCCAGTTCCAAAAGACTTGCTATCGGTGTAAGTGATCACTTGCACAGAGAGCAGACTGAGAGCTGGTGTTTTGGAATCTGGTCCCTGTAGTAAGCCTGTTTATATATAGGCCTTATACTGAAGTAAGTCACTTACACCGAGAGCAGGCATTTCAGAATTAGAGCAGAGTTATACTGAAAGCAACTCTTTTGGAATCTGGCCCAAGGTCCAAAATGTGAAGGTACTCACCAAGACTTGAGGAGGAATTCAGTTCCAGGAATACAACAATCCTACCCTAATATTTTTGATTTCATCTCTCCAGTTGGACACCATTTTTTTTTTCAGTTTAATTTCTAAAAGTCTTTTGAGTTTCTAATACCATGACAGGAATGGTCCGCATTCCTAAATCAAAGTATCATCAAAGTTCATGAAATTAGTATTGATTCAATCTCTGATGTTAGCCAAATTACTCTTTGCAGCACCTGCAATGTGCCCAGAACTAACTCCTTCTACAATTTATATGGCATCACGTTTATCGGTAGCAAATCTAAATATGATTGTAAATTGTTTTTTATGAAACCCATTGCTCCTACTATTACTGGAACTGTCCGGGTATCCTTCTTCCACTTTACCTGGTGTCTGCCTGCAAATTCTGGTATCTTATGACCATGTGTCTCTTTGTACGTATGACACTGTAATCACTGCGTGTAGCATTTTTAATGATCAATGCTACTTTTGGCTTCTTTAGATGGACTATTATATGTGATTCTCTCGCATCTATTTTTGGAACTTTTGTTAATGGATGATCCCATGTCATATAAACTTCTCAGCTATTTCAATATTATAATGATTACATAATCCCCAAAACGACAGTCTTGTCACATTATTATGCCTTTCAGTATACAGGCCATCTGCCATTAGTGTATCACACTCAGCAACAAGATGTGTGGCTGTTTCTAATTCTGTTTTGCAAAACCTGCATTTGTCTCTTTTTCTGACATGTTCAGTGGACTTTGTAAACCATTGTGTATGTACTCCACTATCCTGGATTGCCAATATTAACCTTTCATCTTTTGATTTCAATTCTCCTTCCCTTAACAATTCCTGGATCATATCCTGACGGACATGAGGTTATTCCAGGAGTTTTCTGTACTTGGAACTATATTTATGCCTTTTCCACATTTCTTGCCTTCTCATCTGATCTTTCACCGTATATTCTTTCTTTTGTTATTTTGGCACATTCAGTTGCTGCCTGATTTTTATCTACTTCTGGTTTGATTTCCATTCTCACATGACACAGACATGCTTCTGTTAAATTAAGCAGAGAAGTCATCTTAGACTTATTCTCCTCATGTTTTAAAACTTTTGCTATGTTTGGATCTTGTGAGGTTAGCAGATTGTATGTAGCCCTACGAATGTAGCTTTATACGTGCAATCGATTATGAGGAAGCCCATACCTCTTTCAGAATGGGGAATATATAATTTTGGTATACACTTATTTTTATAAATCAGCTGACAAGCATGAAGCATTTTTCTTGTTTTCCTGTCCAACTGATTCAATACCTTTCGGGGGCAAGCAATCACCACAAAACTGTAAGTCAGAAGAGGAAAAATTGGTTTATAGCTGGGACTTTGTTCCTAGATGTCAGGGCTGTTTTCAGTATTAATGAGTCTTCTAAAATAATCCTTACTAAGTTTTACTTGCATTTGTTTATGTTTTATTGTCGATACTTCATCATTTCCCAAATATTTATACACTCCCTCCTGCTCAAGCTCTTTTACATCCCGTTCTGGTCCCAGATTGATATTTTCTTGGTGCTGCAGCTTTCCTGCTTTAAGGGATGTTTTTGTACATTTATCAAAACCAAATGACATTCTTATATCATCTGAGAAAGTTTTGATCACTTGCAGTTGTGCTTTCAGTTCCTCATCTGCTGAACTATTCAGTTTTAAATCATTCACAAAAAGATGAGTAGTCTTTATACTTTGTTGTTTTCTGGGAGCCAAGTTGTAGCCATGACCTTATCTATTAAGTAGACAGCTTAAAGGGTTAAGGGGTAGGATAAAAGAACAGCGGTGACTGTCACCCTGGAATATCTCCCTTTGAATTTTTCTGGGAAACTAATCATGGTCTAGCTGCAGAGTGCCACTTCTTCATGGTCACTGTAATGTAATCGATCGGTGTAAGGTGTATCTTATACATTTGTAAGCACTCTTTTATCCATGAATGTGGGATGCTCTCAAATGCTTTTTTGTAGTCTATCCATGCCACACATAGATTCTTTACCTTTTTACAATTCTCCACTATGACTTTATATAACAACAAATGATCCTTTGTTCCATAGGACTTTCTTTTACCATTTTTTTATATTGCCATGACTGAGTTTTTTTTCTAAATATTAACTCTGTCAGCATCGGTTCCAGTGTATAGTTTATACGTCATTGGAAGTCAAGTTATTGGTCTATAGTTTTCAAGATATCTATCTGGTTCACTGTTAAGAAGGTGTATAATTTTTCCTTTTATTAACCAGGTTGGCATCAGTTCAAGGTGTACATATAAATAATTATTATATAATTGTCTTTCGGCTTTTCCCAGTTAGGGGTCGCCACAGCGGAACTTTGGTCCACTAATGATTGGCAGTGGATTTTTACTGTGCCGAGTTGCCAGCCCGATGCCCAACCTTCAAAGAAGGCACACACATTCACGCACGCACCTATCTGCATGTCTTTAGATGTCACTTCAACCACGGGGAGGACATGCAGACTCCACACAGAAGGCTCTCCAGCCAAGAATCGAATGGGAGAACCTCTTGCTGTGAGGTGACAACGCTAACCACTGCACCACCGTGGCTGGCATCTTCATGTAAATATGTTAATACTTTTAGCCAGAAATTAGGTACTGCATCTGGGCCTGGGGTTTTCAATTAAGAGCTTTTCTTAATTTTGTTTCAATTCTTCTGACCGTTACTTCATCCCATTTCATATCCTGTACATTTGAATTTCTTATTCTTTCTTTTACTTCTTCTATCCACTCAGCAACTTATGTTCCACAGGATCTTTGCAGATACTTCTCCAAAATGTGTCTATTTCTTGTTTTGGTAGTGTTCTATTCCTTTTGCATTTTTTTCCATTTTCCTATAAAACCTTTTTTGGGTCATCAATAAATTGTGTATTTTGCACTTTTCCTTTATATTATTCTGCCTTTGCTGATATCTTTAGTTTATTATTTGCAATAGTGTATGATAGATCCTGGTCTGTTTTTGATGCAGTGCATTGCTTTTATCACATCTATCTTTCTGAGAATTTTTATTGATCTGTTCCCTCTTCTGTACTCTTCTAACAGTGATACTTCTTGCCTTAATTGCTTTATAGTTTTCTCTATTCGATACTTTCATGACGGCATTTGATTTCTCCTCTTAGGGTCATAGGTGTTTATTAGGCTAATGATCACAAGGGCCTTCATTCCAAATCTCTGACAAGTGCTGGTACCCTTCATAAGTGTAAGCAGAGGCTTGGGTGATGAATCATTTACAAGCAGGGGCCTGGGAGATGAACCATTTACAGACTGCCTATGTCCATTAGAGACATAGGTGCCAAGCCAGAGATGAATTTCCTGTTTCCCATCGAATTGTCCAAGTTACACTTGAACTGAGTTAGGGAGGAACTATGCTTCACATGGACGGGTAGCGTGTTCCAGAGATGGGGTAGTCTCTGGGATACATACCTGTCTCTCCAGCAGGTCCTGTTTATATCACAGGCAAGGTTTAAGTCTTTAGTACAGGTAATTCTGGTGCTGTTTGTTTTGGGGATATGCAGGAGGTTTATCAGAGTGGGGTCTGACAATGCCTTGTATGCCAAGCATAGATCTCTCCTCAACAGCCTGTAGGAGACAGAATACAGGGATATGGCCTTGAGGTGGTCTACATAATACATTTTACTTATGCCCTGTATTCTTCTAGTGAGGAACCTCTGTGGACATTCCATTTGTTGGATATGTTACGTACATAAAAAAACTGGTAACCACGATCCACCACAAACCACAAATAATAGTACGAACCCGGTAAACAATGAAGAAGGCCTTCAATAATCGAAAACAGTACTGCCTTGTAGTCACCCAAAATAATTTATTCAGTAAAAATATTCCACAGAGTAGTAAAATCACTGGACTCAAAACACATAATGACCATAAAAACAGTACTGCCTTGTATTCACCCAAAATAATTTATTCAGTAAAAATATTCCACAGAGTAGTAAAATCACTGGACTCAAAACACATAATGACCATAAAAATTTTATGGTCATTATGTGTTTTGAGTCCAGTGATTTTACTACTCTGTGGAATATTTTTACTGAATAAATTATTTTGGGTGAATACAAGGCAGTACTGTTTTCGATTATTGAAGGCCTCCTTCATTGTTTACCGGGTTCGCACTATTATTTATGTTAGGTACATACCAAAGGGGGCACTGTGCTCAGTCATAGGTCTGATGAATGCAGAATACAGTGGAACAATGACTTCCTTGGACCTAGATGCCATACTTTTGTTTATAAGTTGCACAACATGGAATGATTTCCTCACTATTGTAAACACATGATGATAAAAGGATAGACTACTGTCTATGTGTGACCCTAAGTCCCTGACTACTGGGCCAACTCTAAGGGGTTTGTTGTCAATATGATAGTTACCAGGGGTGGATGACTTCCTGAAGGATGCTGTTATGCATTTCTTGGCATTTAGTTTTAGTCTATGGCTCTGACACCAGTTGTTTGTCTGTGTCAGCCCTTCCTGGAGAAAGTTTGTGTCAGTGCGGGATTCAATGACAGCTCCTAATTTGCAATCATCTGCAAATTTAGTCAGCCAGAGACCACTGATACTGGCTTTGACTTCAGAGAAGTAAATGTCAAAAAGGAATAGTTCCAGAACCCATCCCTGCTTCTGACTGGCCTCATTTTAGAGGTGGACTACCCAATTCTAACTTTCTGGGTTCTGTCTGTGAGCCAGCTGGCTATCCCCCATGTGACATACAGGTTTATACCTAACCTCTTGAGTTTGTTAGCAATGCTCGAGAGTGGTATTGCATCAAATGCCTTGACCATGCCAAGATAAACAGTGTGAACAATTCTGCCCTCACCCATGGCTTTGCTGACCTTCTCAAAGAGGTCAACCATATTGAGTAGGCATAACCTGTCCTTGATGAAATCAAACTGGATTGGTTCTAGTTTCTGGATATTTACTATATCATTATTGATCATTTCCATAATTCTTTCCATGACTTTGCATATAAGACTAGAGAGACTTTTGGGTCTGTCGTTTCCAGGGTCTGTATATGGCCAACCTTTGTGCAGAGGAATGACAGTTGCTGTTTTCCATTTATGAGGCATGAAGCCTGTTTGGAGGCTACAGTTAAATAGCAATTCCAGAGGGCCTGAAAGGTCATGTTTCATGCTATTTAGAAGACCTCCTGGGATATTGTCTGGGTCCACTGATGCAGTATTCTTGGCCTTAGAGAGACCATTAAGAACTTGTTCCCTACTAATAACAGGGGGAGTTATATTTGATGGTATTTCCTGAGTGAAGTTTGAGGGGGAGTGTTTTTGTGGTGTGATTGCATGAATTTCTATGTACTGTCTTGAGTACCGTGTTCATTTGTTTTATCAGACTTCTAACATTTTCGGTCTTATTGACTTTCTGTAGTCTATTTCTTTCATTTATCTTAATATAGCTACCCATCTATATTAAATCAAGCAATTCTTCCTTTAGATAATTTTCTTTTAAACTAAGGGTACATTCTTTATTCTCCATTTCCTGTGGGCATTCTACAGAAAGTTTCAGAAAATCTTTTTGTCTGATATTCTCTTCAGCTTCACTCTGTGTCATCCATTACTCTTTCATGCTGGAACTCACTGGCTTATTGCCACAGTTTCCAGTTCCTTCCCTTGCTGTGCAACTCCAACTGAACTTTTGGACCACTTTCCTAATGAAGGCTTCAAAGTATCTTCATATGGCAACTGATCAGATGCTTCTCACTCACCTGGCTTCTCCTTAATTTGGGATTCGTTATTCTATCCTGCTGTGATGTTATCAGTGTTAGATTTTCTACACTAAATCCTTTGCTTTACAGGTAATCTATAACTTTGGTTTCCATTTATTTAATTTCTCCGTCACTAATCCTCTTTTCTACTTTCCTCCCTTGTTTTTCTTCCTTTTTTTGTATTGTAATTTTTTTTCATATTTGGATGGCTTTCCCTGTATTTCTCTTCAGATATCTTTGGTGCTGCTTTTTTGTATTGATTAGTTTTGCTTTCTCTTTTGCATAAATATTGCACAATATTAAACATCTTTTTTTCCCCTGCACATATTTCTTCTTCAGATGTCTCTCATTCCTTCCGTTTCTCCTTACTTGGGGGACTCATTTTTCCATCATGCTGTAACATAACCTGTTTTAGACTTTCTACACTAAATCCTTCACTTTTAGGTATTCCATAACTTCAGCTTCTACTTTTTTTAACTTCTACAAATCTTCTGTTCTACACCCCCCCTTGGTGATCTTATATTTTGTACTGTGAAAGTTTCCATATCTGGGTGCCTTTGCCTGTATTTCTCTTTAAATATCTTTGGGGCTGCTTTTTGTATTAATTAATTTGGCTTTCTCCTTTTCATAAATATTGCACTATATCAGAGCTATCTTCCTTTCCCATGTCAATATTTCTTTTTATACTTTTAAAAATCTCTAGATTTTGTTATTTATATTTTTGCACTTCCTCCATTGCTTCTTTTTACAAATGGCTCTAGGTTTCTTGGTCTATGTAATGTTTTTCATGAATCTGTTGTATTAATGAACACAAATTTGCATTTGAAGCTTTTTACAGTTTTTCTTTCTCAAGTATTTTTTCTTTCCTCTAATTTCTGTCTTAATCATTTTATATATTCTCTGTCTGGAAATTCTTGGATTCTTGTATAATAGTAAAAATACATAATTTCTTTTTCATCATCAGTAGTCCACTCTCTCATGTTAATTGCTCTTTTTTGGCCTGTCAGTTTTTGAGATTTTTGTGGACTACTACTTGCTTCTACAACAGGGAGGCCATCTTCCCCCTGAGCCTAGCCTAATCCCATTGTACGAATGTGTATGTTTCTTGAGAGTTCTACACTGCCATTTTTCCACTCCTGGCACCAGTGCATACACTAGGATTGGGAACTAATTTTATCCTGGGACCTGTGTACTCAGCTGTCATTTTTTTATTTTTTAGCATACCTCTCTAATATCTGGATAATATAGAAAACAAATGCTTTTTAAAAGTTTAATACAAACTATTCCTTGGAGTACATTAATTATTTAGATGTCACAATTTCAAACAATAGACTGAGGCAACATTTGAGTCTAAGATCTACAGAAAAACAACTTATTCAAATTCATTATTACATTTTAATAGCTGGCGCCCTTTAATCAGAAAAAAAGCTATACTTAAGGGGCAAATGTTTAGACCTGCACGTATGATTTCTCAATATGAGATATTTCTGCAAGAGAGACTTAAACTTAAGGCGATGTTAGAAATATGTGGCTACCTTACTCATTTTATTCAAGGAATTATCAGAGAAGTGATCACTAAGCTAGAACAGTCTGTTTTTCCACCCATATTGGGTACTTGATTTTTGATCCTACAGCACTGTTATGGTTGAATTTTATGGCTTTCTTTCCTATATGGACTTTTTAATTTTATATTTTTTTCTGAAAAACCTTTTAAATTTTTTCATCTTATCTTAAAATTAGTCTAATGATTAATTTATTGTCCAGCCAATGAACTTCAAGGGAGGTGTATTAGATGTATTTAAAACATATCTATGGAGTTTTAACTTCATTCTGAAGAAGTCCTTGTTATGCACGAAAGCGGTCAATTTTTGTATCTTTTCTATTAAAGTGATTCACAACAACCATATAAATGATTTGTTATATTTTTTATTTTATTAAAATACCTCTCTCCATGATATATGCTGTATAAGATGCAAACTCTACATCACTGTCATCTTGGTGGGATTTTGTGAAAACAGAGTCCACCTCATGAAGGTGCTCACCAAGACTTGAGGATGAATTCAGTTCATGCAGTACTACTCTCCTATGCTTGCTGATTTATCATCTCTCCATTTTTTTTCTATGCAGCCTAGCCCGTTTTCCTTAATCTTAATTCTTTATTCTGGATAGTTACAATTTTTACCTGTTTGGTAAATTAAATAGCTGGTAATTATGTTAAATGCTCCTACTACTGTAAGGGCAAGACCATAATCATGATTCATAGGTTCATAGATTAGTACTAAGCTAACTGCCCTTGCGAACCATTTTAAGCCTAGCCAATTATCCCTTGTGAGACTCAAACCATGCACTTTGTGTGTAAGGAAAACACCTTAGCCATTAAGCCATCCTCCCACCCCTGTTCAGCTTTGGTAACCTAGTTTGTAAAATGATTCACTGCGGACTATTTAGAACTTGTACTTCTACCATGTACAATGCCATAGCGAAAAGAAGAAATCACAGACTTGATCCCAGTAAGCAGAAAGTGCTTGTTGTTAAAGCCAACATCTTATATCTGTTAAGTAAGGAAATATGACTATAGTTTGCTACTGGTTCTTTTAGAAATAGTATACTTTTGCCTCTTTTTTGACATTTTAAAAATCTCTGTGGATTGTATATAAATTAATTAACTTGAATAAAAAAGAGAAGATTTGCTTTATAAAGCTTTATAGAATTCAGACTATAATTTGTCACAATCAGGAGATTTATTATTTGTTACACTTTTAATTGCTTGTTCAGTATGAAGTTGTTTGACTTGGCACTATATTGCATAAACACCTAGAAAATCGGCAAGTGCCAATCAAACCTGAATTTTTAAATTATAATTTTCTGGAATACATAATTTTAATGTATGAATCATAGTTTATTCTTGCAGTAGTTTCATGAAATAATCTGATTTTTAATTTGCATGCACATTATAGTATTCCTTCTTTTCTCATTTTGATTAATTGCATAAGGAGTTTCCCTCATAAACCTGCACTGTAATACTATATGCCCTGTTAATCTGAACTTTTTGTTTTGCCTGAAAATAGATTCATGTAATATAATTTCTCTTTGTTAGTGTCCATTTTGTACACATATGTCATGCAGTTCTAAGTCTTTTATGAGTTGCATTTCTTGTTTGTTTCTTTTTCAATTCTGCTTGTAGAATGTATTTATTTATTAAATAATATTGGTTTTGAAGGGCTCTGAGTTTAATTGAAAAAGATATTCCTTCATTAGTAGAATTGTACTAAAATTTCTTAATTTTCCCTAAAGTTAATTGAAAGAGACTAGTTTTGAAAATATTCCAGATTTATCCAAAATGTATATATTCTTTTATTATTTTGCTTTATTTCAAAATTAACTTTTGCATGGCCTCACCAATGATTGACCTATTTTCTGAATTTAATATCTTAAGTAGTAATATATTTTAGATAAAAATCCTAGGAGTTCTTGAAAATTATTTTAATTTCAAGCTTATATGTGTATGTCTCATGCCCTGTGGAGTTTTCAAACATAAACCTGTAAGTTGCTATTTAGACATAAGCCTAATCAGAAATTATGAATCCAGCTTGTATTATACGTTATTTTTACAGATTGCCTTGTCTGGGTTTATGTCCATTACAATACTGGAATCTCCTGTGAGAATTTATTTAATTTATGGAAACTGATACATGTGGGTAACAAACCCATCAGAGTGGCTACAAGCAACATGTACTTTGAATAAATGAGTACTGCTGTCTAATTATACTTAGTTTTATTCTTAGGAACTTACCCTGTTTGCGTCTTTCGGCTTTTCCCGGTTAGGGGTTGCCACAGCGGAACTCCAGTCCGCTAATAATTGGTAGTTGATTTTTATGTGCCGAGTTACCAGCCCTGATGCACAACCTTCAACGAAGGTACGCCCATTCATGCATGTCTCCATGCAGAAGACGCTCTAGCTGAGAATCGAACCAGACAGCGTCTTACTTTGAGGCGACAACGCTACCGCAGCACCACCACCGTGGATAAAACCTTAATGCTCTATTTTGATTTGATTGTTTAATATCAAAGTTGCAACTCCTTACATTTTTGCAGAAATCAAGTTGTACATGCACAAATACATCTGTGCTTCTTTCTGTGAACTCAGTTTAATACATTAATACCATTTCTGAATTTATGTTGAAGATTAGTCAGTAGGACATATTGAGTGATATATATTTACTCATATGAGTATTTTCAATTTTGTCTAGGTTATTGCCTGCTTGACATCTGGTAGCTACAAGGAGACCATCTTATAGTAAAGAAGAGTAGGTTTTGGGGTGACAGGAAAATGGCAATATGTCCCAGGGGAAGGACAAGGTACTATATGTAAAGAAATAGCCCTGATAAGAACTAGAAGCTCAACAATAGAAGTTGCTGCAGTTTTAGAAAGGCTGCATGAAGAAGAAAGTTTTGATATGCAGTCTTTTTATCAAGACTCTCTGTTTGTAGGCCGTGCTTGAGGTTATTTTCCCCCAAGTGAAAGACCTGGACAGGGTCAGCAGGAAGTGAGTGGTTAACTCCATTTCTAGTACGGTGAGAAGTTAATGAGCTGCCGTCCGTTGAAGGTGGTAATCATCTAAAGTGCACCTCAGTGCATATCTGATCCACGGTAGAATCCAAGATTGAAATTATTTTCATAAGGAATATCCAGTCTGGGCAGAGCTGGTTTGATGTAGTTAATTGTCACAGTGTAGAAACTTTGTGAGATAGACCAGGTAAGGTTATGGGCAATAGTCATGGTGAAGAATCCTTAACAAATAGCTTGATGATAATGAAACTGATGAAACTGTAAAGGCTGCTGGGGATGTAGGTTTGAGCAGGTTTATAAATAAATAAGGAGGCATCTTTGTAGATGAAAGAATATTGGCTGCAGGCAGATAATGCATTAAGGTGACTGGCCAGTTTGAACAAAGCAGCATTAAGAAGCTGGTACCTAGAAGATAAAAATGAAAGGAAGGTTTTTGGCTTGATCAGGTTTTAAAATAATTTTCAGCACCACCAGGAGCAGCCTCCCTGTGAACTGGATGGCAGCAGAGTGCCAAGAAAACTAAGCCTTGATTTTAGAGTAAAGCATATGTCACAATACATAGACAAGAAGGAGACTTGAAGCTCTGTGCTCCTATTCAAGACATAAGACTGATATCAACACTAGGTAAAAACACAAACTACATAAAACCAATAAGCAGGCACCTTAAGCACCGAGGTTCCATTGCACAAAATCCTCTTTAGGTAAAGTCAACTGTAATCAAGTAACACTAGAGTGGCAGTCCACACCCCTTAAACAAATGTACGACTTGTATGCCCCTAATGAACAGTTCAGTTGACATCAATGAAATACCATTTAATGAGAAACTTGCGATCGAAAAAGGTAGTCCTGCACCTTAATGCAGATCTGATGAATGTAAAAATCCAAGATCCAAGTTATTTTCCACAAAGGAAGACTTAGTGTGTGTGTTTGTGTGTGTGGGAGGGGGTTGCTACACAGTGCAGAATTCTTATGAAATACACCAGGAGGGACTACAGATAATTGCTGTAAAACCCTAAATGAATAGCTTATCCCACAGGACAAAGATGAAGGCTGCTGATGCACTTTCTGATAAGTGCCATGGAATCTTCTGTGTCCATCTGAGCTATCACAGGCAGGTAAACTCAGTTTACCATCTTGGGTAAAAGACAGCATCTGCCCTTGCCTTATGCTTCACTACAACATCGGCACTGGAACATGAATTTGCGTAGGTGGTGTGAGGCTGGAACCTATAGTCTTCTGATCTTCTTGACATCAAAAGTCATTATTCTACCCTCCTGAGCCGCTGACACTGCTAAACAGTGTAAACAGTCTAGCTATATTACTGGTGTAACTGTGCAGGACTGGGCAAAGTAAAGCACTGAAAAGACTGCAGAAACAGCTTGAAAAGAATGATTTTATCATAGCAGTGCATGTCCGCTTCAAGTGAAAATTCATAATATATATAGAATACCTCAATCTAATTACCTTCTATCAAAGCACAAATAAGCAAATCAATGAAAGTGAAGCATAGTTCTTTGAAAATGTTGCTTCCCTACCTTGATATTACCCAAGAAAGGGCGTGGGGATATGGTTATCTTGTCTTCGGTTTAAATGGTTTTGTTTCAGATAAATGTCTGTTCATGATCTTACGATTACTGTTGTGTGCATTCACTACAAAAATGTGCTGAGTCTTGTCTTACACATAAGTTGTCTTAACAACTTGCCTTTTTGTATTGGTCAGTTTGTTTGTCAGGATGCTATATAACTCTGAGTTTGACTTTTAGATCCACATCTGATGAAGTTTTAAAACGAAAACGCTATGTTTTATGTGTCTGCATTCATGTGTTTTAAATTTTATTAAAATCAGTTTATGGACTCTGCTGGCTGGTTTTGACTCCTTGGTACCTAGGATTTATTTCATTTGTCTTACTCATAGATACTTTTCCATTAAACACACCAGTTTCACTGCATTATCCCTCTTTATTTACTTATTTTTATCTTGTTGAACCCTCTAGGAATAAGTTCCTCTTTTGGGTTTGACCTAATACTGGAACCCCTTAAAATCCCTTCCTCTTGAAAATGCAGTAATATACTTTAATATAACTTTCTTATCCATTCTTGACAAACATGCTCCCAAACGTACCATCAGAATGAAGTCCAACATAGCCCCATGGTTCTCTAATGAAACTAAAAATCTAATTCTACTTAGAAACAAAGTCTGGGCCAAATGGAGATGCCATAGAAATAGCTCTGATCTTCTTCATTTCTGCCAGCTTAGAAATACTACTAAAAAAGCAATAATTACTGACAAAAAAACTTCTACTGTAAACTTCAACAAACTCATCAAAATAATCCAAAAAAGTTCTGGTCTTGTATCAATAGACTGCTTTCCCCAGGTAACTCTAAAACTCCCACCCCTCTTGATGCTGATCCAGATACCCCCCCACCTAACTGCAAATACCTTCAACTCTTTCTTCACTGACACTATACAATCTCTAGCTAGACAACTAAACACTGATAACTCCAACCTTCCAATCAACCTAGCACACTCCTCCCATAACTTTAAACTACAACCCATCTCTACCTCTCTCATCTATAGACTTATTCATAAACTGAAGCCTTGTACCCCATCTGCTGACAAGCTTCCTTCTCTTTATCTCCAAAAAGCAGCCATGGTAATCGCATACCCTATATCTATACTTATAAATAGGACAATCCAAGAAGGAACCATCCCAGACATCTGGAAAGTCTCCCACATTATCCCTTTACATAAAGGTGGGAACTCTATTGATTACTTTAACTATAGACCAATTGCTCTCCTATCACCCTTAGCAAAAATTATGGAGAAATGCATTCACCAACAACTTTCACTGTATCTCTCTCACCACAACATAATAGCAAGCTGTCAGCATGGCTTTAGGCCTTATCATAGTACTACCACCACCCTCCTATCTTTTACAGACACTATCAATAGAAACCGCAACAACAACCTTCTCTCTTCTGCTCTCTTCATCGACCTCTCTAAAGCTTTCGACATGGTTAACCATTCCATCCTAATTAACACTCTTGAATCTCTCTCCTTTGATAACCTAGCCATTAATTGGTTCAAATCTTACCTCAGCAATAGGCAACAGGCAGTTCTCTGGGAAAATCAAATTTCTTCCTTGTTACCTGTCACCATCGGTGTCTCTCAGGGCTCCATTCTTGGACCACTTCTTTTCTCTTTATTCATTAATGATCTCCATTTAGCAATTCCTCAAGCAACCTGCATTCAATATGCAGATGACTCCACCCTTATTTGCTCAGCTTCCTCTCCAATTGAACTTTCTTCCCTTACTCAAAACATCTTCAACACAGTAGAAACGTGGTTTACCAGACGTTACCTCCTACTTAATGCCAAAAAAACTAAACTCCTTCTCTTTACTCCCACTACTAGGTCCTCCCCCTTAGATTTCACAATCTCTTCAAATAATGCCACTGTCATCTCACCTGACTCTACTACCAAACTGTTAGGAATAACCATTGACAATAATCTCTCTTTTGATCAACATATTAACAACACCATTAAAATAGTCAACAGAAAACTAGGATCCTTATATAGAATTAAATCTTTCCTAACCACATCAGCTAGAGCCAAGATCGCTCATTCCCATCTAATCTCAACTCTTCTGTATGCCTCACCTGTTTTTATTAACCTTAAGAAAACTAACCTTAACAAACTTGCAACTTGCTACAATAAAAATGGAGTTTGGTAGGAATTGTAGGAAGGACAGATATAAACCATGGCTGAGAACCGTTGACACAGGCACAGGCTCACAACATGATAGGGACGGTGGACATGGATCCAGGTTGACACTAACTTATGGGAGCAATATAGGTGATGTTTGTGCACTGATCAGAGGGAATTGGAATATTTTGACTAGTGATGTAAGTTTGAAGGATATGCTAGGTGACAAACCGGTTTTTAGATATAAAAGAAATAAAAACTTGAAAGATTTACTTTGTAGGGATAAGACTAAGACCAGTATGGATAATCTGGCTATCACTAAACAGGGCACTTTTCCATGTGGGCTATGCAAGGCGTGTGCTTATGTAGATAGTAGGGGTGTATTTGTGCATCCAGTTACTGGCAGACTGTTTGATCTGAAAGGGAGAGCAACATGCAGAACCACTGATGTGGTCTACTTGGCAGAGTGTCAATCCTGCACAAGTTTTATGTGGGCAAGACCAATTGTATGTTTAAAGTTAGGGTCTTGCAGCACCTCTCTGCAATTAGAAATGGGGATACACGCAATGCGTTATATAGACATTTGGCAGCTCATCCTACACATAGCTTCAAGTTTAAAGTGATAGTGAATGTGAAGTTGAATAAAAGAGGGGGAGACATTAAACAGTTAACAGAGCTAGCTGAGTCTAAATGGATAATTGAGCTTATGGCACACAGGAGTCCTGGGCTTAATGAAGTCATTCCTATGAGACCCACCCTTAAGAATAGGCGGGTTTTTTACTGATTTTTACTGATTTTATTGGTTGTGCTTGTTTTAAAATGTTGGTTTTTGGGAGATGCTTTATCTGATGAAGGGCAGAGGCCCGAAAGCGCTCATCATTTGTGTATTTAATTTCAATAAACAGAAGGAGTTGGTCTTCGAGCAGTGTCCAGTCTCATTGGTTTTTGAACTTGCTACAATAATATTGCCTGATTCACTACTGGAAATCCCTTTAGAACTCACCACTGTTCTAACCTGAAGCAACTAGACTGGCTGGAATTTCAAAACCATTTATTAATCCCCCAACTCACAATTGCCCACAAAATACTGTACCAACCCAATAATACCCCTATACTCTCAAAACTTTTAATCCCATATAGTAATCTCAACTCCCTTCGCTCTTCTAGTAAACTCATTGCCAGCTTAACAAAGTCTAATAACACAGCTGGTGACTCTCTATTTACTAATATAGCAGGAAGGAACTAGAATCTGCTACCTAGTGATATAACACTAACTACATCATTGCCACTCTTCAAACAAAAACTCAAAAATTACCTCCAAAGTCACTGGCTATGTCCTTGTAGTAAACCTGACTAATCAATACCTATATCCTGTTTTTCTCCTCTTCTACCTTCTTCCTAACATTTAATAATTAGTCGTGTAACTAAGACTATCACTAAACCAAACTATATTCAATGTATTGCTTAAATCCCTCAAGTCTGATGTAAATTATTGTACTTATCTCTTACTGGAGTGCATCTATTCACCTCTATAAGAAAGATTATGTTCTATGTTAACTTTCTGAAGTGTCTTTGATCTCTGAAATGTTACACTGTATCATATGGTTTTTAATCCTTTTTTACCATGTAATGATATATTTTTATTTGTATATGTTTTTGTTTTGGTTTTTTGTTTGTATTTGTGTGGAGCTTTTCTCCCCGGGCCTCTACTGAAAATGGATATATATCCAGCTAGACTAGCCCGGTCAACAAATGTAAAATAAAATAAATAAATAAAAATAAATAATAGCATTAGCCTGGTTAAGTGATTTCTGAAGAGTAAGACAGTATGCAACAAGACGGAGCAAAGCAGACCCATGATACACCCTGTAATCATCCCATACGTGTCATTTCCTGTACTATGCTGGCCATCATCCTTAAAGGGTTGTTTGACCTGAATTCCTGTGGAGCATTACCCTGTTCTAATATGTGAAATTTGGTTATACATGTCACGCCTTCAAAGTCATGGAGCACAAGAAGCCTTTAAACTAGAGTTTATGGCATACTTGTAGCAAATTGTAAAGCAGGTTGAAAGCTGTAGTTTCCTATATGGGGATACTGTCCCTTTTTGCAGTCTCTACAAATTAACATATGCAACACATCCACTCTTAGTACAGAAAGAATCAATATCCAGTTATTTTTTTACATGTAATCATTTAACCAAGTGACCATTTTTTCAGTTATGACTTGGCTATGCACAAGGAAATTTTTGAGTACCTTGCCAACAAGCACATTTTAAAAGGTGAGAGGGAACTGGTCTGTCCAGACCATATAGTACACAGGCATAACAGAATTTACATACTCTACATATAAATAATAAACCAAGAACAGACCCAGACTGAAGAATTGCATCTATAACACACCCCCATTCATTGCTTATACTGCTCTTTGCTAATTTTCGTCTGAACATTGCTGTCTTGCCCTACTATCAATGTGAGTTCCTTTTCAATTTTTCACAGGTATTGTTTTGTTGTTCCACTCACTGCTGTATTTCCTTCTGTTTTATATGCCTAAATGTAAGATATCTGTAACTGTCAAAAGTGGTGTCAGTGTTAACAGTTAAAGGACTAGTATTTGCCTGGTTTCAGAGGATTACACTGTATTTGCCTGACAGAAACATAATCCTGCATATTGATTTACACCTGCAATGTTCCACTTCCTTATTTCAGAAAGTCACAGGTAACTGGTAACATATAAACTGAAGCCTTTGAAACTTCAGATAAAATACACACCCAGCTGCTATTTGCATAAGACATGTACAGAAGATTTTACTTCTGTATATTTTCCCGTCTGTTCCGGATTATCTTGTTTATCTAAATTGAATCTAATGGGCATGGTGTAGCTAAAGGCAATGGCATGAATAACTACAAATATAGTGCAATACTCCGTTAAGGTGTTATGCAGAGAATTTTAATTAAAGTGAAAATGGACAAGTTGGAAATACTCTAAAAGAGATGTCAAATAACGGCAGTGACAAGATTTCCTTCAGTTTCTTCTCCGACTTCAAGCGTGCAGACAAAGTTCTCTTAACTACCATTGAGACGGTGGTTCTGGGCTTACTGTTCATGGTCTCCTTACTGGCAAATGTTTTTGTTGCTATACTGGTTGTTAAAGGCAAAAAAATTGTGAACAAAACGTGTTTTGTCCTGAACCTCTTCTGTGCGGATGTTTTATTTATAAGTATGATTCCCATTATTCTTATAGTTCGTTGGACTGAATCTTGGAAACTTGGTGACAGTACCTGCAAATTCCTTCTTTATTTTTGCAGTGTGAACGGCTGTGTTATTATTGCCAGTTTAGCCACCATAAGCCTTGAAAGAATGATTTGCATTATAAAACTTCAACCTACAGCCCGGCTTGATATAAAATTCGTTACCGGAACACTAATATCCATTTGGGTTTTTTCTGCAGTCACATCTCTTCCTCTGTTCATTTTTTTCCAAGTAAATACAATTGCAATCAATGGCACGGTAAGGATATTACACTATGCTGTCTCAGTCTAATAGCCATAGGAACAGCTCAGTGACACACTGAGTTCTTCTTTCATACTTAGTTAGATTCAAGACATTTCTTGTAACAATAATAGAAAAATAAAATGAAAGTACTCAACTTACACATAAATGTGAATTTTCTGACAAATTAGTTTACATACTTTTTAATGCTCAGAACTTTATTTGTAAATTAATACCTGTTGAACATATCTAGAACAGTATGACATAGAAATCCATAGTTTTTTTCCGGATAAAGCAAACAGCACTGAAATCATATGACTTTGCACAAGTCAGCCCCATATATTTACAGATATCTTGTTTACTTAGGTGTGAAAATGTGTGTGTGTGTGTGTGTGTGTGTGTGTGTGTGTGTGTGTGTGTGTGTGTGTGTGTGTGTGTGTGTGTGTGTGTGTGTGTGTGCATATGCATTCATGGGAGTGTGTTTGTACACACATTAATATATTCAACATATTAATTTATATCTGTACAGTTACAGAATAATAACACAAACATTTTGATCTTCACAGACATAATCAGACTTGACATCAATGTAAAAACAAATATAAAACAGTAGATAGGCTGCTGATCAGCAGACACTGCAGCACTGTAAACGGATTTGGTTTATATACAAAACAGATGAAAACCTGCTGCTCTCCAATTTTTTCTTTTTCTTCGTCTCTTCAATTTTACCAAATAGTCCCCTTCAGTACTCTACTGATTTATTTCTGCATGCATCCTACCCAGAGTAGCACTCCATATAATCCTATCGCATACCTCACCTTTCCAGGAATGAGTAGATATTTTACTGCTAGTGTAGCTGAAGGCAGGAATCAAAGCTGGATACATTTTATCTGTATGTGCTAAAGAATTTTTTTCATTAATATTTTCACTAGCCTGGGTGCTCCTGCATTTCAAACATGCAGGGAATACAAATGCTGGTCAGTTGGAACATCTCTGCCCAGTTCTTTGGTACAATGTGCTTTCTTTAATTAGTCCCAAACATAAATGTGTTTGTTATCCCAGGTAGCCCCCTGTTCTTCACATAAGGTTGTTCATACAGCAGGAAACTCAACATCTGCCACCTTGAGATAGCTCATCAGCCACTCAACCCCATCTCTGACTTGCTGTTCCACAGGTGCCAGATCTAATAGGTGAAGCCCAGTCTTTCACACTGTAGTCAGAGGTGTGGGTTCTATTCTAACACAGTATGTTGTTTTTGCATTTTTGAAATGTTGTACTTCCAAATCTGAGTTTGAAGTGGAAAGGACTTATGAACGATGTTTCCATTATTACTTATGCTATATTTATAATAAAAGAAATCTGCAATGTAAAAATAAGATGATAATTACTTGTAGTAGACTGGTATTCTGCTAAACAAGATAAAGGAGATGAGGAACATAGAGCAATTAGCTAAGGAACAGTGGGGGAAAATCAATGATAATGCATGGCCCAACAAAATAAATACACGAACAATGGTAGCATTAACTCAATGATCCATATTTAATCTGCAAATACATTTCTATTAAAATACAAGACAAACTGACATATGGCTTCTAAGCTGCAATGTGTACTCCACTTTATTATTTGACAGCTTGCTTAAAAGACCACTCCGCTGTTCAGATCCCTTTGACTTTTTTTTTAATCTATACCTTATTAGTTGGTAGACTGCTTGTGGCTCATGCAAACCTTTTACAAAATAATAGCTCTGTGCTAAACTCCTCATCTTCCAACAGCTACAGTGCTTAGGTGGAAAGGCTTCCTAATCTGGGTATATAGAGACTGCAGGGTTCTTTTGTATGAATTCAGCTTAAATGGCAGATGAATCAGGGCTGCTGCACATGAACAAGAAGTAATGACTCCATCTACTGCCACAAAAAACATACCCAGAAGCATACTGTATTGTGATACCCTGTCAGAGCATCTTATACACACAATACGCATGCTAGTAACACTACCCTGCTGTCCTCTCTATGATTCTGGCCTCCCATTCACTGTTATGCCCATCTCAGGTAAGCTGATGCATAGCAGTAAGATGCCATGTAAAAGTTCCCTGATTCTGATTAAGACGTCTCGCCTTTCGGCTTGGTCACATAGTTTGTCCTAAACCACATGGGTATATAATAGAGTAAATGAAACCCTGTGTGTCAGGTCACATTGGAGCTGGTAGCATGCATCTGGGTAATAAAAGATTGTGATTCTCTGTTACATTTAGTTTGTTTCATACCTATTTCCTCTGCACCACTGCCTCCATTGCAGGCACACATTTACTGTCTAATAGTGAATGCCATGTTTTCACTCATGTTATAGTTGGCTTTTGATGGACATTTAATATTCTATCTATAGTAATCTTAATGAGCATGAATGTCCCATAACAAACTGCTTTGACAGGGGAATTGTATGCTGGACATGAGAACTGTGGCCTCCAAACCTTGCCAATTATGGTAGGTGGCTCCTGAACTCAAAAGGTTGGACATCCCTTACTCCATCTACAATCCTCTAGAGACCGGAGGAACAGTTATTTGTTTTCATCTTTACAGCGTACGTTGGCCTATGAGACAGTCTAACATGGTTGTCTTGATGGGGTAAATGCCTTTAGTAAGGATCATTACTCCCCACTTCAAGTCTGTACTCTACTGGGCCTCATTTAACTCCCAAAGGAGACCCTCAATCTGAATATATGTTCCTGCAATGCATATGTAGGGTCACTGGAAAATAGCACCTGCCCTTGTTCCACAGTTTCCACAATTTTCACCTGTTCTCTACACAAAATCCATATTGCATTTTAAAATGCTGAAAGTATTTAAATAAATCTAACACAGGAAATTGATACACTGTGACAAAGTGCTGCAGTATATGTTAAGAAAAGCCACAGTATATACCTTTTCAAGGGATCTATTCTCTACCTGGTTTTGTCATTAAGGCTACATGTTAGAGTTTGATCACATGAATCCTGAGTTAAAACAAGAAGTCAGAAAACTTTTCAATGAAAACAAAATTAAACAACAGGTGTGAGAAAAAGGTAAAAATGTTCCCATATACATGGATGAGGCAGTGGCTACAAAGTTTTCTTTTATATTCCTGAATTTGCCTGCTATTAATGATTCATTCTAAATGCTCTGAGAAGTAATGACTTGGTTGTTTAAAATGCTGAATATGCTCAAGAGAGCTGAATTCAATGAATCTGTACATTTAAGTGACCTCACTGCAAACCTATTAGATTAAAGAAACCACGTCAAAGTCTTTATTAATGATAATTTTCATGAAGGCTGTGCCTTTATGATAGTTTTTGGTAAACTTACATTCTTTTTAATTAAGGAGTTTTGCAGTTAGATTTTTACTACTAAATGCATTGTGGATGGGTAGCACTTCACTACTTGATTTCTACATTTATTCTTCAACAAAACAGGTACAGCTAATTAGCTTCCCATTATACCCTGTTCAAGATAGAGTTCCCAGATTAATGTTAAGTATATATGCATTCCACTGTTTGAAATCATGGATCAGAGGATTTTCAGGGGATGTGAGTCTGAAAGAACATTGGTAGCTTGCCAATGCCCTCCGTCATGTTGCACTCCCCATTTTAGAAGGGTGAAGCAGGTAGGTCTGGGGATGAATTTAAAGGTACCAATCCAGTTGTTGAGGTTTGATGTGAAGGATATGAAGGTGTCACTTTGCTTAACATGACCAGCCAATTTATTCCAGATATAATGCAAATGTTGGGTAATAAACCTATCCCTCCAGTTTGTTTTATTTATATGCTGAGGAAGATTTTTAAGTCCTTAATTCAGGTATTTGTGAAGCTGCTGGTCTTGAAATGATGAAAGAGACATTGTTCTCCACATAAGAGCTTGTAATAGATTAAGTACAAGGATAGGGCTTCAGTTATCTCCAGGTAGCCCAGGGTCTTTAGGCCAGCAATCCTTTTAGTTAGGAATGCCTGCGAACCTTTATAGCTGCTTAATGTGTTTGGATATATACATGCCAAAAGGGACATTGTAGTCTACAACTGGCCTTATTAGAGCTGCATACAGATTGAGAATAACTTGTTTTAATATAAGTTGTGCTAAATAAAAGGACCTTCTGACTACTAATGCTACAATGTTGTTGAAGGAGAAGGAGTTCTTGACTTGGGTACAAAGATCTCTGATTATCATGTCAGTCTGGAATGCGATACTTGCTATTCTGAAAGTTGAGGGAGGCAGTTGTTTACAATATGTGACAATACTGCATTTTTGTTTGCATTTAATTTTAGCCCCCTTCCTTATACCACTAGCTGGAGAAGGTTAGCTTTTGCTGCAATGATTTGGTATCAGAGGGTGGTTAAACAATAACAACCAGTTTATAGACACTGACAAACTTAGACATAGATCTAGGTTTATGGACTTGAGTTTGGAGAAGTGTATGCCTAAAAGGAGTGCTCCCAGTACTAGGCCCTGTGGTATACATCTAGTTATGTTCTTATTTTCTGATTAGGTACATGTCACCTTAGCTTTGTGTTTTCTACCATATAACCACTTTATTACCTACCTTATCATGTAATAGTCTACATTTAGGTTCTTAGCATATTTACAAAAATGGCATAAGAGATGGTGACAAATACCTTGGCCAGATCCAGATAGGCTGTGTGGACAGAATTACCACCATCTACTACTTGAGTAGATGTGATCTCTTGACAAAACCAGACTGCTGAAGGTCTAGCTGAATGAGTATTTTGATATTACAGTTTACAAAAACGATATGATGTGTTCCATAGCCTTGCAAGTTAGACTAGTCAGGCTAATGGGTCTGTAATTCCTGAGGTTGTGATAAACAAGTTCAGAAGAGGTTCCACAAGGGCATGTCTGGTGCTATTAGCTAGGCATCTGAGTAAAGTATTTGGATCATGGAAGAAATATTTTTGATTTTAGCGAGCGCTGTTAGGGCATGTCCCTTTATGCTCCTAGGGGGTGCAATGGCTTCAGAGATTTGCAAAGTTTCAGTATCTGCTTCCAGGATAAAGTCAATCCTGAATATATCTCCTATTATATTAGTTATGTCCTTCATGTAAGAGTGGGTAGAATTAGCTCAGTATACCATTGGTTGTTATTTCTCAATTTCCTGATGTAACTAAAGAAGGATTTATCATTACAACTCACTTCAGCTGCTAATTTCAGTTTGTGATTTTGACAGTAACATTTAATTCATTGCCAATCTTTTTATCACAGTCTTTAATACATGGGAAAGTAGATTCATTACATCATAGGTTTATAGGTTCATAGGTAGGTACTAGGCTATCTGCCTGAGGGCATTTATAAGCCTAGCTGGAATGTGCTGGCTTTTGCCGCCCCCTTAGATTATTTCCCTGTGCCTCTGTCCAGCAGAGCCATTGAAGTGATCCCTGGGGTAAACTTTCTGTTTCCCATCCACTCGTCAAGGATTCTCTTGAAGAGGGTTAGCGAGGAGCTCTGCCTAATGTAGATTGGAATCTTGTCCCAGAGCATGGGAAGTCTCTGGGACAGGAATCTATCCCTCCAGCACATCCTATTTATTGTTGTGGTGAGGTTTAGATCCCTGGAGCGTGTGGCTCATGGGGATATGATTTTCTTTAGGTGGAGCATGTCCATCAATTCTGTGTTGGGCATGGCCTTGTATGTCAGGCAGAGATCAGCTCTGAGTAGGCAGTATGCAACCGAGTACAGCTGGAGTTTCTTCATTTGAGATGTACAGGGCATCTGCTTGACTCCAGTGATCCTCTTGGTGAGGTACTTCTGTGGTCTTTCCAGTTGTTGCAGGTGTCTTGTAAGATACTCCCAAATGGGGCATTGTACTCTATGATGGGTCTGATGAGTGATGCATAGAGGGGCCCAATGACCTCTTTCGATCTGGATGCAAACCCTTTTGTGATTAGGTGGGCCACATAAAAGGAATTTCTAACCACTATCTACTTGGGCCCCCAGATCCCTTATTACGTCTTCCATATTTAGGGGGCTACCACCTATGTGGTAATTTGTGGGTACTTTGTTTTTTCTAAAGGGGATGACTATGCACTTTTTGGCATTTAGCTTGAGGCCATGGTTTTGATACCAGGTATCTGTCTCAGTGAGACCCTTTTGGAGGATGTCTGTGTTAGCTGGAGAGTCAATTAGAGCCCCTAGTTTGCAGTCATCTGCAAATGTGGTCAGCCATAGTCCTCCTGTGCTTGCCTGCACCTCTGAGAAGTATATGCTGAACAGGAGGGGTCCTAGGACTGAGCCCTGGGGAACACCACTTTTAACCGGTTTAGAGTCAGACCTAGCTCCCACAACTCTTACCATGTGGGTTCTGTCCATGAGCCAGTTGGCAACCCATCTTGTGACATAGGGGTTTATGTTCAGGCTGGTGAGCTTGTTTATAATACCTGAGTGGGGAATGGTGTCGAAGGTCTTTGCAAGGTCTAGGTAGGCTGTGTGGACCACCTTTCCCCTTGTCTATAGCCTTGTTAACTATCTCAAAGAAGTCCACCAGGTTTAGGAGGCATGATCTGCCCTTAACAAAGCCGAACTGGGTAGGGTCCAATGTTTGGAGGTTTCCAATTTCTCTGTTAATGAGATCCACAATGATGCGCTCCATAGCTTTGTAGACCAAGCTAGTCAGGTTTATAGGGCAATAGTTCCCGGGGTCTGTTGTGGCTCCACCTTTGTGGAGTGGAATAACTGTTGCTGTGCGCCACTCTGTGGGCATGTAGCCTGTGGAGAGGCTGAGTTTAAACAGTGTTTTTAGGTGAGGGGTTAGTTCATCTTTGAGCTCATGTAGGACGCAGTCCATCCGGTCCCATTGATGCTGTGTTTTTGGCTTTGGACAGGGCTGTTTTAACCCAAGTGTCTGTGATTTCAGGGGCACTACATTCTTCTGGTATAGTTATGGGCCCTTTTGGGGGTGAGAGGGGGGTGAAGTTTGCACTGAACCTGTCTGCCAGGATGTTGGCTATATCGGTCGGTTCAGTGTAGTTTGTGCCATTCTGCACTAACTCCGAGCAGATCTGAGAATTGCCACTTAGATTCTTGACATAGCTAAATAATGCCTTGTGGTTATCTATGGAGTCCATGGCCATTTTTTCTTTCAAAGCTAGCCTTGGATGATTTTATGAGGGAACGTAGTTTCTTGCTGATATTGATCAGGGATGTCTTCCCTGCTTGGGATTTTACTCTTTTCTGTACTAGTTTCCTCCTTCTATTGTATAGCTTTTCTTGGAGAAGTGAGTCTTGTTTTTAATTGGGATAGCACAATCCATGCATTATTGTACATGCCCGTAGAGTGCATTAGTAAAGGATTTTGCAGCTTGGACAGCGTTATCCTTTAGCATGGGGGCTTTGAAACTTCCCACCTCGGTCTTAAGTAATGTGAAGTTTGCTTTTGAAAAGTTTTTCACGGTGGTTTCTTTGACTGGGGGTGTTGGCGGAATGTGGATATCCAGTGATTAGTTTATGGTCAGATCTAACCAGCGAGGGGTTGACCTTCTGTGTGGAACACCAGTCGCCCATGTTGGTGATGACCAGGTCCAATATGTTGTCACCTCTGGTGGTGGTGTTGACCAGTTGATCCAGGCTGTTTGAGTTTATAAATTCTAGGAAATGTTGGGCAAGGGAGTTTGTACTTGAGTAGTTCTCCCAGTTAATGTTTGGGTAATTGAAATCACCCAATATCAGGGTGTTTGGTAGGACCTTTATGTTTCCCAGTGTTTCTAGGAATGCGGAGTGGGGGTCCTGGGACATGGTGTGTGATCTGTAGCAAGCTATAATTTGAATAGCAGTTTTGCCCATTGTTAGTTGCACGTGGATAATCTCTGAAGCATCATGCTGTGCCACTAACCTGGAGGTGTGGGTATCCTTGATGAATATGGATACTCCCCCACCTTTTGTATTTCGGTCTGGATTTTGTGGCCGAAATGTATGGTATGAGTTGCAGCCTGGTAGTGCTGGGGTGCTCTCTGGTGCCTTAAACCAGTTTTCTGTTACTGCACATATATCGATTTTTTCCATACTGAGGAGTGCCTCTAGTGTGTGCATTTTGAGGTTTAGACTTCTGGCATTGAGTAGCATTACCCTCAGTTTTTTGTTACTTGTGTTATTTACGGTGGTGGGTTTGTCTTTTGAGCCTTGCCTAAAAAAGGCACTATGGGGGTGGCAAGAGCCTTGGCCAGTATTCGAAAGCCTAAGGATGACAGGTGCAAGCCATCTCTAGTGAAGCAGCGTGGATTGTCGAGCATGTCATCCCAGGCTGACAGACACTGGATCCCCTTTGAATGACACCAGAAGCTTAGCCAATTGTTGAAATTGATCATTTTTTCTCTATACTGTGGTATCATTCTTGGTGAGGGCAGGATGCTACTCAGGGTCAGGGTCATACAGGCCTGGGCTACGTGATCAGAGAGCTCCTCCATGTCTTTTTTCATGTAGTCCAGGGAGGTACGGCTCAGGTCATTCACACCAACATGGACAATGACAGAGTCATATTTGTACTTGTTCTGGAGTGACCTGAGGGCTTGTGTTATATGGCGGATCCTGGCACCCGACAGGCAGCTAACAGTAACCTTCTCCTTGTTCAGCCTAGTGAGTGGGACATCAGTGTGCCTGACTATAGAGTCACCTATTACTAGTGTGTGTTGGGTATGTTATTTTGCCTTAAGGGCTGTGATTGTGTAGCACACTGGTTTTGTGAAGTATGTGTTTCATGGTTTATGTTGGGGGGTGGAGGTTGCTTGGATGTCTGCTTTGGAGGTCTCTGTTGCTTCTGCAAATTTTTATTTAGAGCCTCTCAGTATGTTTGTGTATTTATGTGTGTTTTTTGCTGGTGCTGGTTTCATAGGTCTATAAGACAGGTGGTGTGATGCAAGTAATTCTCTTCTTCTCTTGAATGCCTGGTCCAGTCTTGGGTTGAGAGAGCTTAGCCTCCAGTTTGGCTGTATAATTGCATCTCTCGTATGTATTAGTGTTTGGTGGAAGGAAGAGAGGGTTGTCTGTGTACATGAGGCAATTTTAACATTGCCTCAAAATGCCCAGATTCACCAGTTGGACCAGAGAGTACACCTGAAACTGCCCTTTGGACATGCCTGGATAGGTACAGTGAACTGTTTTACTGATTGGCTGGTAAGGTCGAATAGAGAGCCTTGTCCTTCTCTACAGTATGGGGGGGGGGTCTAGTGCTAAGATTTATTAGTGCTTGCTATGAGTTTTGAGCAAGTGCTGGTATGAGAAGTGAATGGTTTGAGTGCTTAAGTTGAAAGTTTGTCTAGTTCCAAGGGAAAAATTGAAGAGTAGACTTTGTGGAGCCGGGAATAGTTATACCCTAGCTAACCAGTGCTGCCCGGCGCGCAAAACCACGCAAATGCTGGTTTTATAGTAGGAAAATGAAAGAGAGAAATTAGCCCAAAATGGCCAATAAACGACTAATTTCTTGGCTGAAACCACTCCTCCAGGGACAGATAGGCTGTTCAAAGCTCCCTCTCTCACAGTGAACAGAGAAACTTCCTTCTATCCAAGTAAGGTATGGACAAACACAGAAACTTGTAACACAGCCCTGAATTCAGCAATAACCTGAAAACTGGACTAAACTAGCTTAGAAAGGCGGGAAAACAAATATATTTTTTTTGTTTTTTTTTCAGAAAATAAAGCAGATACAATCAAAAAAACACTTTAAATGCACAGAAATGGCTATCACACTTGAGTTTGTAGCCTACAACAGTTAAACAGGTAATTTAAACACAAAAATGACTTTGTTAAAGTGCAGGCAGTAAAATAAGTACAATATGTAGCTGAAACAAGCTTTTTAAATCACAGAAACACTAGAAAATCAGCGTTTTAGGCGGGATTAGCTAAAGGCAGCAAGAAAATGCAGAAAAATGATACTTAATCACTCACAGTCTCTCTTTTGTCTCTCTGCTGCTGTAGAACTCTGCAGGGCACCAGGCAGGAGCTTGCTGAGCTGTACACTAGCACAAAAACCTTGCAAAGGTGGATTTTATAGCAGGAAAATGAAAGAGAGAGAAATTAGCCCAAAATGGCCAATAAACTACTAACTTCTGGGCTGAAACCACTCCTCCAGGGACAGATAGGCTGCTCAAAGCATATTTTCTTGTTATAGAGAGTATTTATACAGGTGGGCCTCCAGGGTAGCTTGTTTCTCAATTTAGCATTATATTTGTTTCTATATCTCTGAACTTCTTTCCTCAAGAATGAGGGACAAGACCAAAAATATTGGAATTGGTGTGTGTGTGTGTGTGTGTGTGTGTGTGTGTGTGTGTGTGTGTGTGTGTGTGTGTGTGTGTGTGTGTGTGAGGGGGGGGGTGGGGGCAAAAGCTCCAAATCACAGTTTTTAAATATTAGTCCAATTCAAGTAAAAAGTTAAAAGAATAAAATGTTTTGTATCAGTATGCATTTTATGAGCAAAAAGAAGTATCATACTCTAATGTATGACATCATACTCTAATGTATGACATAACTGACTGACTGCAATACTTAGTGATTTACCAGAAAGAAAACAGTCTATGAAGTACAGTTGTGAAATTATATAAGACAGAACTGAAGACTCTCTGCAAAATCTGGGACAGTTGAAGGGTATGGATGGAGGTAGTACTCTATGGCACAGGTAGCCACTGGTTCTACGTAGGGTGTGGTGATAGTAAAAGTAAATTTGGAGAGCTCATCTTAGAATCTGAATAGGTTTGTTCATTCTTTAAAATCCTGAAATTCAATAATATTGACTGCAGGGTGTTTGAGACTTTAATGTTTAGAAGCCTTGAAGAAATACTGTGCAAAGCTTTGCCTGTTCTGCATTTACAAGAAAATGCAAAAATTAAAGCATCTACAAATGGCAGTGCATCCGTCCAATAACCTTATAAGATTAATACAATTTGCAGTACATAATATAACAAACTATTCAAATGGAATAGGCTTTGGCAATCAAGCCAGCAGTTTTCCACAATTTCTGCAAAATATTTCTACACTTTTTGACACAATCTTCCACGCTTTTCTAATGGCCCTGCTCATACTTAAGATTATAGATTAGATGTGGACTAGGATATTTTCTAATTCATTTTAACCACAACTATACATATTAGATTTAAAAAAAATAATTGAGCTTGGACATTTATTTCTAGCAGTAAGAAAACAGGCTCTAGATAGTGATATTATGCTCACGGCAGATATGTTAAAAAGCAAAACAAATGGTGGGAAACTTTCACTTATGTACCCCACTTACTGATGTATATTAAGTTTTCAGTTATATGCTGTCAGGAAACAGTGCATACCCCATCCCCAAAACACTACAGAATGTCATGTTCCTGATGGCCACCCTCATATCTGATTCCAAATAAGAAGAAACAACACCCAATTTTCATTCAGGCAAAGAAAACCTGAGCCACAGTGAAGTTGTAATGCTCATTTCTAACAATAAGATCACATCACAGTCTAGGTATCCACTTGGAAGCGCAATGTCTGTTTTTACAGTGAGAAAAAAATAAACAGATAACTCCAAATATTTAATCCATAAGTGATGTACTTTACTTTTAAAATAAATCTAACAGATGGATAACCTGTGAAGTAAAGTGGTAGAGGCAGACTTTAAACAGGTCATTAGTTTATACAGAAAATACATTTGACTTCAAGTTAGTAGCTTTTATATACTTTTAGAATATATAGTGTGGAAATGAAAAGCTGAATACTAAAGGGAATGCATGCACTCAGAGCTGAAAATGGCTGAAACAGTTGTCCATCATGTTATTGGTAGGCGGGTATTACATAGTTCAGCACAATTAACTCCAGATATGAACTGAGCAGTAAGTTAACCTATACACATTTGTTTTTAATTCCTGAAACAAGAATAATTTCCTGTAGGGTATTTCAATACTACTACTGTGTCAGCTGTTAATATTTAAAAAAGAATAGACTTCTCTGTTTAAGGTAAATGAGGTAATAGATGAAGCCAGTGGGAATTTGATGTGAGAGTAAAGATGAGTGTTCTCCACAAGTGGGTTGCAGCCAGTTGCATTAGTCTGCAATTCATCAACTGCAGATTTTGAGTACAAAATATTAAATATTCTTAAATTTCAAACAGCAATAATAATATTACTGTAGGATTAATACATGTGGGAAACCTGAGACAGGTGCAACAAGTTTACAGTCATTTGCTTGCATCACTTGAGCTAGATTCACAGGTGTTAAAGCGTACTGGCTCAGGATGACATTGCACTGTACACTACTGCTCACTTAGTAGACAAAATTGAACTACTCACGTTAGTGAGAGGGCATTGTGACGTTGGTGCACCTCAAAGCAAGAAAGAGAGAGAGAAAGAGAGAGAAAGATGCATATAGCATTTCATTGTCTATAAGTGATTGTTACTTCTCTGAGGTGCAAGAACCTTGAAGTCTGACTAAAAGTTAGGGTAAATATGTGTGTGTGTGTGGGGGGGGGGGGGGCCCTAAAACTTCTCATGTGTTACTTATTTAACAGAGGACCTCTCTAAACTTCTGACCTACTCACTACAGGGATATATTAACAAGTAACCCCAAACCAAGAGGCAAATTCCACATGAAGAAAGCCACAGTATAACCAAACACCACATAACCCAGACCACCAGGAAAGCCAAAAATGAAAGGCAGCCAGCAGTAGTGATAAAAACATGTAGAGCTTTAATTTAACAACTGATTTGTTTGTGTCTTTCGGCTTTTCCCGGTTAGGGGTCGCCACAGCAGAACTCCGGTCCACTAATGATTGGCAGTAGATTTTTACGTACTGGCTTGCTGGGCCTAACGCACAACCTTCAACGAAGGAACGCCCATTCATGCATGTTGCCAAACAGAAGATGCTCTAACTGAGAATCGAATGTGCAATGTCTAACTGTGAGGCGACAACGCTACCGCAGCACCACCACCGCAGTCTTCCAAAAATAGGTACTTACGTATTATCGCAACCAGATTTTCATGGTAGTACTGGTTGCTTCCCGATATTAAAATCTGACTGTTGATGTTATAATGAAGTTATATAATCTGTTTTCTTTCACACTTAGGGTTGTTTTACTGCAGGGTTATCAATAAAAATTAAAAACTAAGTTTGACTGTTTATATATGCACTTCCCCGGCAGCAAGTGATGTCAAACCCAGCCTGCTCATCCAAAGCATGGTTTTGAAGCACTCCTGACTACAGTCTGTGACAACTTTCCCCCACATAAAAAAAAAAAAAAAAAACAGCGAATGAACAATCCACATATTTTCAGGCCTAATACCTTCTAAACACCACTGACGTACAATCAAAGTTTGTCTGAGGATACCACCATCAACAACACAAAAACAACCCACTGCTGCCAACTTCTCCCATCAGAAACTACCCCAGAATTACCTGTCAACATTATCCACCAAGACTTTTGCAAGCCATTCCTTACTGCAACTTGCTGCTACAAAAGTTTCCTTTCAAGTCTGTCTACAAAGTTTTAGAAATAAAAACTTTACCCAAAGCATTTCCATGTGTGTGCTTTTCTTAGCAGCATTCCTTCCTTACAGTCACAGTATTTCTTTCGTCAGTAACACAGCAGCCATGAGAATTGAAGCATGCCTGTGTAATGCACAAAAACAAGAAGAATTGCACATTTCTTTCTCTTCTAAAATGTAACCCAAACTTATTTTTCCTTACTAAAGAAGTGAAATTACACCTTACAGTGCTTCCTCGCACTTGATTTCATTGCAGCATGTGAGTTTCGCAACTGCGAAAATCTGGTTGCGATAATACGTAAGTACACAAAAATAAATGAAAAACCCTGCATAACATCCAGTAGTTAAACACTTTCATCCAGTAAGCTATAACAAGGACTTCTTCAGAATAGCTGGCGCAAGCTGTTTAAAAAACCTCACTCCCTCAGTTCTAATTAAAACTTGAAGAGACAGACACTTGATTAAAAAAACAAACTTGAGCACACCGCATAACTTCAGCGGAACACAAAGTAATCAAAATAGAGACATAGTTGTTAAAAAATTAATAAATGTAAAAACTAATTTGTCAACTTAGGACCAGTGAAGTATTAGGAATGTGATATTAAAAATATTTTAAAAGCAGTTTAACAAAACCAGTTGTGAACAACAATGTAAATCCAGAACAAACCTACAATCAACTGAGGTGCCTAAAACAACAACAATGAAATTAAACTTTGAAAAACAGTCTTCAAAGTTTAACAGCCCTCAATTTAAGGACTGGTAAAATAGAAACTATAGTGGGAAATTCAGTTAGAATACAAGGAATATTACTGCCAGACTAGGATGGATGTCACTCATCCCCCTGGAATTAATGACCACATTTCTATTTTACCAGTCCTTAAACTGAGAGCTATCAAGCTTTGATGGCTGTCTTTTCACTGTTTAATTTCATTGTTGTTTTAGGCACAATCACCAAATGACATTAAAATGAAACAGTCACACCCCTACAACCAAAGGAGCCCGCAGGATTTTTTGTAGGGGGGTGCAAAGCCAGAGCCCCACCCACACAGCTCCCCCCACCCACGCAGTCATTCCAGTGTCCCATTACTTGGCTATTTCTCCCCATTTGCCATAGACGCTGTTCAAATCTCTCAGTGTGCATACTGTTTTGTGCTTTACTTCTACAATGATTACAGATATTTGGATTTAATTTACAACTTTTATTTCAAATTTTATAGCACAACCACTTATAGAATTTTACTAAACGTAAACAAAGCAATAGTCTTACAATGAAAACAGACTTAGCATTAAAACGTCTCTACCTTTGAAACCCACATTCACTGAAACAGCATTGAAACCCACATTCAAAGAAAATGCATCTGGCCAGTGGCAGGGTAAGTTTACCTTGGGTTGTTTTCAAATCATAGGCTCCTTGCACAAATTTTTAGAACCATGCAAAAGTCCTTTGATTCACCTTCCTGATTGTACTAATTATACTATATAATAATTGAATTATATCTCTTGTATAATACAGCACAACTTGTTAGAGTGTGTTTTAAATTTATAATTCTGAGCAGTTTTCCTTTAAGCAATGAAACAAATCATATGAACCAATAATGACAAACCGCCCAATTCAGAACATTTCAACCATAAAGGGCTAATCAAACTTCTGTAATGCAATCCACCAATATCAATCAATATGCAGAATCTCTGCAGAAGTAAAAGTCATCTGAATAATTCCACATTAAAGAGATCTGAAACCAGTGGAGAGGTTGTTGCTAGAAAACAACTTTATATTTCAGTGTTTAATTTACAAATTCAGTGCCTGTTGGCCTCGAAGAATAAATTGCCTATGTTACATTAAAAGAAATGGTAATCTTGTATATTGCAATAGGGAATGGGTGGCAAGCTGAAAAACAGGTTCATAGTTATTAGGCATCTCATCCAAAGGAGGATATACTCAGGACTGCAGCACCCACCCCCTTCAAATACAAATCTACATGCCGTGGGAGTAGAATCTACAGCTCTCTGCATCAAAATGCAAGTTTTCTAACTGCTGTGCTACTAACACTGTTTTAAAACTCTATACCACAACAGTGTTACCATTTGGTAAACAAAACAGTTGCACATTTTAAGCAGACTTAGCATGAGGAGCAGTAAACTTCTCTTCCCTTGAAGCTCACATTTCCTTGAAAACGCACTTGAAAATAAATTCCACCTGCTAACTCTGCAGTTCACTCTCTCTCTCTCTCTCTCTCTCACACACACACAAACACACACACACACACACACACACACACACACACACACACACACACACACACACACACACACACACACACTCACACACTTCAACCTCTTAGTGCAAGAAATCTGGACAAAGCCTAAAATAAATAGGGAGAGATTATAAATATTGCTCTCATGAACTTAGAAAATTGCTAGAATAACATGATTTGTTAGTATGCATTTTTCTAAAGGATATAACATCTAAAACTCAAATGTGTGTCATTATTTAGCAACTTCAATCCTTTTTATGAGAAATATGGGGCACAAATCTGGACATTCTGCAAAAACCTGGACAGCACACACACACACACACACACACACACACACACACACACACACACACACACACACACACACACACACACACACACACACACACACCGCCTCTCAATGTCTTAGCACAAGAAATTTGAAAAAAGTCTGTTATAATGTTGGGGACAAAGACCTAAAACTGGGGACACATTTAGACAGTTGCTACAGTAATAGGATTTGTATTACAATACATTTTCTGAAGGATATTATGTCCGAAACTCAGTGATTTTTCAAAAAAAAAAAAAACAGAATTTTTATGAACAGACCAAAAACATAAGACAAAAATCAGGGCATTCTGTGAAAATCTGTACAGCTGAGAGGTAAGCACACATACATCCCCCTACCTCCTTAGAAAGTGTCTAGAACACGTTTTGTATTAGTATGCATTTTCTGAAGGATATGAAGTCTAAAGCTCAAATGTCTGCCACTATTTTCTGACTTCAGTCCTCAATGACTTGCCAGAAAAACACAATTGTGTGAGAAACAAAACAAAAATATGAGGCAAACATCTGGATAATTGCGAGTCAGGTGTGCTCTACTGGCAGCTGACATGTGCATTCATGTTATGTCGGGGTCTACTGTACCCTATTATAACATGTTTATAGATAGCATGAGTGCACTCCTACACTCATTTATAGCATGAGTGCACTCCTACACTCATTTATAGCATGAGTGCACGCCTACACTCATTTATAGCATGAGTGCACGCCTACAATCATTTATAGCATGAGTGCACTCTTACACTCATTTATAGCATGAGTGCACACATACACTCATTTATAGCATGAGGGCACTCCTACACTCATTTATAGCAGGAGTGCACGCCTACACTCATTTATAGCATGAGTGCACTCCTACACTCATTTATAGCATGAGTGCACTCCTGCACTCATTTATAGCATGAGTGCACTCCTGCACTCATTTATAGCATGAGTGCACTCCTACACTCATTTATAGCATGAGTGCACTCCTACACTCATTTATAGCATGGGTGCACTCATACACTCATTTATAGCATGGGTGCACTCCTACACTCATTTATAGCATGAGTGCACTCCTACACTCATTTATAGCATGGGTGTACTCCTACACTCATTTATAGCATGAATGCACTCCTACACTTATTTATAGCATGGGTGCACTCATACACTCATTTATAGCATGAGTGCACTCCTACACGTATGCTCTGATGGCTCCTGTTCAGGTGATGAGTCATCAGAAGCACGAGCACAACGCTGCGCCATTTGCTGCATTGCATACACTCCACACAGCCTACCCCCACAAGGTGTTGTGCTATCAGCAGACACTGACATTGCAAATCATGGAGCAGATTTAGTTTATCTGGCAGAAGAGAATCAGAGCACAAGCTTTGGGCAAGCTGACAGATGTTGATGCAATGAGGGAAGACAATTGTAGGTGCAGAGTAGCTGTACCGTTCTTGGGCCCAAACTGCATTTTTTCTTAGTACGTGTAAACAATTTAGTTAAAGCAGAAGTAGATTACAGGGTAAATAGATCCTTTGTAAATGAAGTTTTAGAGTCAAGTGATGTTCTTACACACATCAGGTAACACCACTATCAGGTCACACAGATATTACTCAGAAGTCTCAGCCTATAATGACTTTAATAATTACGGAGTGCATATTTTTCTGGATGCATTTACTAATTTTGTCACGTTAATATCAATTAAGCGGACAAGCAGTTTTGATGACTCATTTTCTGCAACATTATTTTGGCCCATGCCTTTAATAGCACTCAACATCTTTAGCCCAAGAATCGGACAAAGGCCCAATATACAGGACAATTTTTAATTACTTTTAATTCACTTAGAAAGTTAACAGAACGGCAGGTTTTACATCAACCTGCACTTTAAAGATTATGTATGGAAATTTAATGTCTGGCTTCATTGACAGCAATCTTCAGTGATTTACCAAAAATATCATTTTTTTTTTTTTTTTACGAGGAGCATGACAAAATATAGAACTGTTGAAAGCTATGCACCAGACAAGCTGCCCGAAGCTAAATTACTCATAAGAGTTGGTGGAGAGATATTCTTCCAGACTCTGAAAGCATTACGATTAATTTACATAAGAAAAAAATGTTCACTTTTGTCAGTCACTGTTAACAGCCATTAGCAATGTCACAGGTTACAAATGAGAAAGATCCTTTCTAGTGCTCATTCAGAATCACTCTAGTGTTGCTTTGGGACTGGGAGGGATTCAGGCAGCTAGAGGACTGCACTTTTCAGGTTTAGTGCTGCAAGATGATGCACTTTAAATGATGCTAAGAGGGGCGGACATCTCTCCCAATTAACTCTCCTAACTAGTAAAACGAGCGGTCACAAAATAAGTATGTTCTAGTGTCAGCAATTCCCTTCACGACACAAGCTCTGTCCTATCGTCCCATCAACTTCCCTGTGTATAAGGTAAAGGACAATCCGCATAAAGCACAGGTGTAGTGGGCACCTTCTACTGCCATTGTGAAAAAACACCTCTTACAAACTCCTAAGTTGTTAAAACAGAATATCTGCTGGCCTGGGGCCTAATTTACTCTTAGGTAAAGATACTATTCCTGCTTACAAACACCATATGAAAGCAATAATAAACCCGTCTATGCGGACAGCAATTTTTTACCTGTTCATCCCAATTCATTTTCCTCTGAGGAAACAATTTGCGACGTACGAACCCCCCTTACCCACCACACTCCTACCTCCACTTACAAACACACACACCTACTTCTTACATACACACCCTACCTGCTTTTTACATCCACAGACTCCTACCTACCTATTTCTTACACACACATATCTCTTAAACACTAAAACACACACACGCACACACCTACCTCTCACTTCTACATTCGTCCGTCACGTCTGCAGTCCAAACTTCCTCTGAAATTCAAATTCTCAGTAGGCGCGCGAAAGATGAAGATGCAAATCATCAGTCACACAGACATAGAAGATAAAAGCCAGTCGCAAACACCTGTTGCATCTGTACAACTGGACAGGATGCAAAGGGCAGTCTTAAAGAGGAATGCCTTTTAAAAAAAAAACAAAAATAAGTTGTTTTTTTTTGATTAAAATAAAATTTATTTCTCAGCCAGTCGGTTCCAGGGGGATGCAAGTGCACCCCCTTGCACCTGCATGCGGGCGCCCTTGCCTACTACCTCTTTTAACAGTCTAAGTATGCACAAGCACCAAAATAAAACATCACCCCAATGACCCCTTCAGTAGCCTGTCCATGCATGCATGCACATAAGCACCAAAATGAAACAATTCCCTCAAAGACCCCTTCAGTAGTTTGACTTTGTCCATGTATGCATCATATAAGCACTCCAATGGCAATAATACCAGAATGAAATCATTCTCCCAACAATCTCTTCAACAGTTTGCACATTGTATGCACTCTGACCCTTCTACATACTTCACTTCAGAATTATTCAAAACTCACTACCTTGTTTGTCTGCATGGTCTCTCAGCTTGCTGAGTCTCTCTGCTGTTGCTATCTGTCCCTGGTCCTATGGAATTCAATTTAACTAACTCTTTAAAAAATGTTTTTATTTTTTTAATAAATGTGAGCTGAGGGATATTGTTTTTTTTGTTATAAGAAATTGCTTGCTGTGGGTGCTAAAAATATAGCTCACAGTTACAGTCTTTACTGCACCATGACACCACCCCCTCTACCTTTTCAGCCACTCTCAGGTCTTTTTGGGAAAGTGCACATGAAAGATGATGTGAGCGGGGGTGGAGTCATGCATCTCAGACATCCATTTAGGACACTATGCATGTTGTTTCCCTTAAATGGAAATTTAAACAAAAATACATTTTTTTTCTTTTTCCTTGACATCAGGCATGTGAATTGTGCCCTAGACACGACAGCACCTGGGGTGATTGTGCAGTTCACCATACCCTATGTTTGCAACCGCTTGAGCTTACCTTTATGATCAATAGTCTTGATAACAATATACTCACTGAGGTGGCTATAGCAAAACAATTCAGTACCCTGTTAGATAAGAACCTGAAATCTGGTTTCCAGGTTACCCATGTAGTCACAATGACAAAAAAGTCAGGTATCCTTTAACAATAAATTTGTGCATAGAAGCAGCAAGGACCTTGCTTCTTCCATCGCTGCTTTTGTAAAAATAAAACAAAAAACACGGCCAGAGCTTGGACTAAACTCTATATTTATTAAGGTGGATAAAAGGAACTCAACCACCTTGGAGCTTATTAAGTTAATGGAAGGACTTTCAGAATGTGTCAATAGCTTGGCTAGTACTGTGGAAAGTTTAAAGAACAGCCAAGTGGCTTATTTTAGCCAGCAGAGGGCAGCAGAATCATCTCAACAAGGACAGCGGCAAGAAACCAACCGGGGTTACATTAACACTGGAAATGTTGCTCAGCAGCAGGAGAATCAGAACTCAGCATTGCATCAGCAGGGGCAGATCTTACAGCAAGGGTTTCCATTAAGCCAAACTAATTTGAATAGCCAACAGCACCAACTGGTATCTAATCTTGGTGAGCAACAACAGAAGGCATGTCTGGGCTCAGCACAACAAACAGTTCTTTCTTTGGCACAATGTTCATCGGCAGGTACTGTAACTGAAGCATTTAATCATGTTAACAATGATACTGCATGTACTTTGCCACAGCAGCAGCTTAATCTGTCTGCTAACACACCCGAGATTGCTATTTTGCCTGGAAACAACTTGAATACAGGAAATAATAGTGTTAACAACATTTGGAAGCCTCCGGTTTTAAGGGACTGGGTTGTCAATGGTACTGTTAGCACTGGGGCTCAACACAATAGCGTGACTAATGTTAATGACATCAGCAGCAAGCTCAACGATTTAGATAGTAAACTTTTCAAACTAAAAAAGTTACAATTGGAAAACACATATCTAGAAGAATGTATTGCAAATGGGGTGGTTCCAAAGGGTTTAAGAACATGGCGATATCCAGCGGGGCTTGTGGAAAAGTCAGCATTGCACAATGAGCTTATCACCATGTTTGATAGACATGGGTTTGAGCTGCTTCAGTTGTTAATTAAATATAATAAGGATATTGATATGTTATTGGGGCAATGTGATGAACTTGAGTTACATCTGCAGGCTGATGTTGAATATGCTAGATACAGGTATGAACATGAACGTATTTATGCAAGTATTGAAAGTTTTATCATTGACCTGAAGCATAGAAAAAATGCTATGTTGCTTAGGGACAAGCAGCAATATAGCAGGGGGAAAGCCTATCCTAAACCACCATGGGTTAATAACAATTCTAGTAACAGTGGTGATGTGCAACTTAGGCAGGGGAATGCCAACAATGGTTCCAATGTTAATAATGAGCAGAATGAACAGCAGGATTTTACAGCTGACAATGATAGTAGTAACTATGACCAGGAATTTCCACCTCTAAGAACATCTGAAAGGATTAGGAATTGTAATGGAACAACATGGGCAGACAGAATTATGCTCCTAATCAGGATTTTTACACGCCCTCCAGGAGAAGAGGAGGGGTTTCCCAGTTATGGGGTTGCCCTCTGAGGGCCAATTACTAGGAGACAACTGCATTTTGCAGGTAGATAGTTTGAAGGGCACATAGAGATTATTGGATAATACTATTGGTATTATGCCTAAGCCTAAAATTGTCACCAATACTGATAAGGATTTTAAGATTTATAATTTTTCGGAAACATTTGTGGATGAGGAAATGGCTAACTTGTTAAGTAAGGGTTTCACCTTTATCCCTGCTAGTTGACCAGGGTTGGCTACAGTGTTGTTGGATTTAAAATTATTTCTAAGTAAGCTTAATTTTAAAATTATGTTTGGTGAGGCACAGCTACAGGGGGCTACTAAATTACATATTAACAATACTTACAACCCCCCTTACACCCAGCTTTAGCCTTGTTTGAAAAGAATATGTGAGTTGGATATAAGATATTTGGTAACCAATGAACAAAAAGGGTTTCAAGACAATTTGTTTAAGAAAGAGAGAGATATACTTGCATATTTGACACAACAAAAAATTTGAGTAATGAAGCCGGATAAAGGGGGAGGTTTGGTTATCATGGATATCCATGATTATAATAGAAGAATGTATGAGATTCTCACTACTGACACATTCCAGGAAGTGACTAGGAATGAGTTGAATTTGGCATACAGGAGAATCAGTATGTTACTTAATGACTTATTTTTGGAAAATAGAATAAATATTGAGATATACAGTTATTTAAATGTGATTTCACCTACCATCCCGACCATCTTCGGTGTTCCCAAGATACATAAGGATGTGGTTAACCCACTCTTGTGACCAATAGTGGATGGTCACAACTCAATAACGTATGCTTGTGCAAAATTTTTAGATAGTAGACTTAAGAAGTTTTTGGAAGGACAGGCCATATATGTAAGGATTCTTGGTACTTCCTCATTTTGAACAATTGAATTGATTATATGGAAGAGGTCCTGCTTTTAACGGTTGACGTTAAGGACCTCTTTTCAGTCATACCTGATCAGGAAGGTTTTCAGAAAATTGAACACTTTTTGTTTGAACAGTGGGTGCCACAGGGAGAAAATAACTTATATGTAGACCTATTTGAGACACTTCTCAAAAACAATTTTTTAATGTTTAACAACTACTACCTTCATAAAGTAAGCGTGGTGATGGGTTCGCCTTGTGGCACTATCTTTGTCAATTTGGTAATTGTAGGTTGGGAGAAGAAGTTCATCTTGGATGGTGTGTATGCCAACAACATTGTGTTATACTTATGTTACTTGGATGATTTATTCATCCTATGGAATGGTAGCCAACAAAGGGCAGATGAATCCTTGGCTTATATTAACAACACTGCACATTACTTACAATTTACTCACATGATTGGTCAGCAAGAAATTAACTGTTTGAATGTCAACCTCAGTAAGGACAGAAGGAATAGGAGATTTGTTGCTAAAATTCACAGAAAACCCACTTACTCTAATTCCTTCTTACATTTTACAAGCTCCTACCCTATGTCTAGCAAGAAGGCAGTTGTTAAAGGGAAATTTGTCCAGGCTGCCAAGATGGTGAGCAAGGACTCTGATTTTATTGAAGAATGTAAGTACTTAATGGAAATGTTTATGAGTAGGGGTTACCTGAAATCAGGAGTCAGTTTTAATGAAAATAAGACTAAAATACTACCTGTTAATTATAATATTAATCAGATAGATAAGAAATTACATAAATACATTGTGAAAGATGGTAAAATCACTTATTAGGAAAAATCTTGTCTGATAATATCAAAGATATAACAGCTCTTAATTATAATAATAACTTAAATTATATAAAACAAACTCTTACTAAAGAGAATCATTTTTTCGCTGTGGAAGAGAGACTCTCCTTAATTAAAATTATTATCCTTCCTAAAATTCTATATATAATACAATGTTTACCCCTACCACTCCCAAAAAATTTAAAAGGGTATAATTGTTTATTTCTGAGATTTCTATGGTTCCCTAATAAGCCTAGATTGGCTTTAAATCACCACATTAGAGACGGGGTATCAGGTGGTATTGGTCTTCCAGATTTAGAAATATATTCCTTATCCTCCATTGTTAAAATAATAATTTATGGGTTAAATAACAATTATAATACCAAATGGAAAGGTATTAAGGGGATATTTTGGGTAAATCTAATAATTTAATAAAATGATATCATACTAATATAGCTATTAATAAATTTCATTGCTTAGTAAAAGACTATTTTACAGAAAACAAAAACAAACCAGTGAACTCTTATTAATATGATAATAACCTCCTTTAAATTTTTAATTTTCAGAAACCCTGACTATAAAGCACAGATTTTCTTTGTATTCCAATTGCCTATACTCAAAATAGTATTACCATATTTAATTTAGCAACAATGACTACACTGAAAGATAAGAAAAACTGTTATACTGGTATCAATTACTAGGCAATGTGAAGCTACAAAATGTTGACCATATTATTAATAAGTTTGAATTAAGCAAAGACATATGGCTAGAAATTCAAAACTGTAGACAACTGGTTGAATATAAATTCCCCAAAATATTTCATATACTTCATATATAGTCTCCCAAAATATTTCATTTCCAACCAGAATTGGCAACGCTCAGCAAAAAGAAAGCATCATTGACTGGATTCTTACCAATAAAGACACACATAACTACACCACAGGAACCCTTCCCAATGACCTCAGTGACCACCTTATAACCTATATTCTAAAACACAAGTGCCCACCCATAAACCCTCCTTCTTATAGACTTGTTAGAAACAAGAAGAAATTCGTCCCAACACTATTTATAGCTGAACTCAAATCCTGTAATTGGTCCACCCTAAAAACTCTACCCCTAGAAGAGAGCGTGGCATACTTTAATACCACTTTCTTGAAGATACTTGACTCTCACGCCCCAAACCATCTAATCAGAACTAAGGAACGGGTAGCACCTTGGCTTACTAGTGAAACCAAAACTAAAATTAAACTTCGAAACCAGGCCTGGGATAAATGGAGAGCGTCTAAAACCCCTCTAGATCGCACCAAGTTTCAACAGCTTAGAAACATAACTAAAACAGCCACTACCCAAGATAAAAAACATTATTTTTCTCACCTCCAGGATAAACACCAGAATAACCCAAAGAAATTCTGGGCTGGCTTTAATAAGCTCCTTCGCCCGGGTAAATCTACTACCCCCACTCCTGAAAAACTCATTGGGGAGGAACCAGAAAAAATAGCCAACACTTTTAACTCATTTTTTATCGAGACCATCCAGTCCCTAGCCAGTCAGCTTGCTACTACCCCCTCATCCGCCACCCACACTAAAGACCCAGTTCACCCAACCTTTAACTTACAACCTGTACCTACCTCCTATATATGCACCCTTTTGAAAAAACTCAAACCAACTACTCTAGCTGCAGACCAACTCCCTGCGGAATACCTTCAAATAGCGTCAGATGCCATTGCCTATCCCATATCAATCTTGATTAACAGAACTATAACTGAAACTACCATTCCCACTATCTGGAAAACCTCATATATCATTCCACTTCACAAAGGTGGGACCTCGACGGAGACATCCAACTTCCGTCCCATAGCAATATTGTCCCCAATATCTAAAGTCATGGAACGGTGTATTCACAAACAACTATTACACTACCTCACTTATAACAGTCTTCTGTCCCCAACCCAGCATGGCTTTCGCCCCCATCACAGTACAACCACTGCCCTACTCTCCTTTGTTGACTCAGTCAATAACTACCGCAACAACAAATTAATTTCCTCCGCTCTCTTCCTTGATCTATCAAAGGCTTTTGACATGGTCAACCACCAGCATCTGCTTCATACCCTTGAAACCCTACATCTCGGCATCCCAGCTATAAACTGGTTTAAGGCCTACCTCTCTTGCAGGCAACAAGCTGTCCTATGGCAAAACAAGCTATCCAACCTACTCCCTAACACCATCGGTGTTCCTCAGGGCTCTATACTTGGTCCTCTTCTTTTCTCAGTCTTCATAAATGATCTTCACTCAATCATCCCCAATTCTACATGCATCCAATATGCAGATGACTCCACCTTGATCTGTTCTGATGCCTCACTCCCGAAACTTCAAGCAATAACCCAAAACTGTTTTACTTTAGTTGAAAAATGGTTCTCTAAACTGCAACTCATCCTTAATCCTACAAAAACCAAACTATTACTATTTTTCCCCTCTGCATCTACTCCTCTAGGAAAAGAACCTTCGAATGCGGACAACACGTTCCACGTGGAATCCACAAATGGTACCATCATAGTCCCAGTCTCTCATACCAAACTACTAGGTGTGACCATTGATAACAAGCTTAAATTTGATATACACATTAACCAAACCATTAAATCCGTTAACAAAAAACTAGGATCTATGTACAGAATAAAAAATTTCTTGACCCCTCACACCAAACTAACCATTGCTCGCACTCATCTCCTCTCCACACTCCTTTATGCCTCCCCAATACTATCGTTCCTCAATAAGCGTGAACTCAAAAAACTTACTGTAGCCTACAATCATATAGCCAGATTTATCACAGGAACACCGTATCGTACTCACCATTGCCTCAACCTAAATACCCTTGGCTGGCTAGAACTCCCCAATCTTCTCAAACTCAACCAACTTACAGAAGCTTTTAAAATTATCAACCAACCGGACAGAACCCCCTCACTGAGCAAAATCCTGACCCCCTACTCCAACCTAAAATCTCTCAGGTCAGCTAATAGTCCCCAGGTACTTACCATTAAATCCAATAACTCTGGAGGTGATGCTCTCTACGCCAACTCCATTGGAAAGCTATGGAATTCCCTTCCTTCTTGCCTAAGACTCATGACCTCGATTAATCAATTCAAAAACCACCTCAAACTCTTTCTCAGGTCTCATTGGTCATGCCCATGTTCTAAACCAGACTAGTCTCCACCCCAGAGATTGCTAACCTACCGCTCCTGCTTCATCTTGTAGCCATGCTTATGAATATCTACACAATAGTGCTATTGTTGTGATTGTTATTTTTACAAATATGTAACTACAATGTCTTTTTCTATTACCTATATGTCATGCTACTCTATACCATTTGTAAATGTATTTTGTATTCTTTCTATGTGTGGAGCTTTTCTCCCCGGGCCTCTACTGAAAATGGACATGTATCCAGCTAGACTAGCCCGGTCAACAAATGTAAAATAAAATAAATAATAATAAATATAAGATTAATCTAATGCAACCAATAGTTAGAATTTTTTCCCCACATTCATTGATTTACTCATTATCCTAATGCACCAGAATATAATTGGAAATGGACTTCTAAGATACACACATACACACACACACACACACACACACACACACACACACGCACACACACACACACACACATATATAGTACTTAAGAAATCAACAGTATACTGCAGAGAAACCTGGTGGTACTATTTTAGAGTTGTTAGTAATAATTCCCAAAGTGAAGATGATAAGAAAACTAATACTTCAATCTTCAAAACAAACTACTTATTCACAAAGTTGGAGGATGTTCTCTTGGAAGTTCTTACATAGAACATTTATCACACCACATTCACGTAAAGTTGAATTGATGTATAACAAAGACATAGGATTTAACCAAGATTTGGATTTACCATTGGTTCTGCAAAAGAATAGAAGATTAGATAGGGTTGGACTTTTCATGGAATGAAAGGTTACAACATTGATCTCTGAAGAATCTGTAAGATACTGAGTACAGAGAAAGGGCTGTCAGTCTGTCCTGATAATGAAGATTTTTGAGGCCACTGATCTTTTAAGTTATGAATCTCTGAGGTCTGTTACATTGTGTGATATGTTTAGATAAGTATGTCCCAAAAGATGCATTATATTCAGTAATGGGTCTGATAAGATATGTGAGAAGTAATTTCCTGGTTAACAATAGATTAGGATATAAAAGGAAGTTAGGGTAGGGTCATTTGTAAATGTTTTTTCTGAAGAAGTTCACAGCATTAAAAGTGGATGAAAGCCCTAATATATTGTTCCAGAGTGGTTTTTGGATTTGTATCCTAGGATTGGTTCTTTTTGTGTTTCCTGGTTTTGTTTTTCTAAGCTGTTCAGAAACATACACAATGTGTTGTGGAGGGCCTACAATTAGAGAGGAAGTTGGTGGGTAATTTGATTATATGCTTAAATATAGTAGAATGTGGGACAGAAATGTAAATTCTTCCAGTAAATGTTCTATATTGGTGCCTTGCAGGAAACGTTTTTGAAAAGCATTGAAAGTGTTTTCTATATATTCTGACTTACAGGCACTGTTAGTGGCATGAAAAAAATACAACAAAGAAGTCCCAAAAGTATAAAAATATGACAAAAAGGCCAGTAAAAATGTAAAAATCACCAGATTGTACTTTATTAGCAAGAATATGTCCAGTATCTAGCGCTTCTGCAAATAATGCCTTCTAGGAGTACATCAGCAAGGAAAAAACAGTGCCATTTTATACAAACATTAATTGTCAGTTATAAAACACAACTAATTAATATCTAAAACATTAAATACTGTATTTCTATTATACTTAGAAAACAATTATATCAAAAGTTTCCATGAACATTCAGTATTTAGTCCACAGGGACTTAAGTATTGTATTTTAAAATATAAATACTTTCTTTATATATCAAATGATGTTTATTCTTAAACTCAGAGTTGCCAACACCCCAATTAACTTGTTCTAGGATGCTGGCTTGCAGAGAGTCTGGATTGCTATTATGAAAAAACAAAATACATGGCAACAGGACTAGTAACTTTTTCCATTTTATGTCTCTAATGTGCTCCTGCAGTCTCAGTTTAAAACTTCTCTTAGTTTCACCTATATAAAAGAGACTGCAGGAACATCTGAGAACATAGATAACATTAGATGTTGCACAAGTAAAATATCCTTTAGGACTAAAGGGAACACCATTGATATGACTAAAAAAAGTAACAACATATTTGCATATTGAACAGCTAGTACAACCACTAGTGCCCAGTATACCTAAAGTGCTGTATAACTTATCCACTGGCTTAACAAATTTGCTGTGTAGAATAATATCCTGTATGTTCCTACCTATTGTGTACAAAAATATAGGAAATCTGCATAATATATCATAAAACACTTTAAATTTAAATAAAAATGACCAAAAATGCTTGATTATCTTAACTTGTTCATGAGAAAAAACATTGTAAGAAATAACTATATACATTTGCCTGACTTCTAACTTGTCTTGTCTACCATTACTGCCAGTATATCTTCTGTAGTGTTTCATAACAGAAGTATTGGCTGCTGATAAATTATTTTGTACCATTGAGTTATTTTTTAGTTTAACCAGTGCCTTCTGGATATCTTTCATGAAATAACCCCTTCTCAAGAACATATTTATAGAAGTACACATTTCCTTATATAATTCCTTTTCATCAGTACATAGTCTGTAAACTCTCAGTAACTCTCCATAGGGTAAAGAATCCAGCAGATGAGATGGATGGCAACTGGTTCTATGTAAGAAATAATTACTGTTATCAAACTTTCAATGAATTTTAGTTTTAATTTTGTCCCCCGCTACACCTGTTAAATCAATATCCAGACTTATAGTTTGACCCTGTTGAAGTCCATCAAATTTTATATGGAACCTATATGCTTGACTACAGTAGAATGTGGGACAAAAATGTAAATTCTTCCAGTAAATATTCTGTATTCGTGCCTTACAGGAAACATTTATGAAAACCATTGAAACTGTTTTCTATATATTCTGACTGGCAGGCACTGTTAGTGGCATGGCTGGTTGAACTCTGACCTCAAATAACATGAGGCCTGGAAATGAACGAGTTTGATACCTGTAATGCATGAATGGATTCATGTTTGCAATACTGACATTGTCTTGTTGCATAAGGGGAGTTATGCATTTCTGAGGTGCCACCCTTCAGATGAACTATTAACCTTTTCCATGATTTGTGAGCACCAATTCTGTTCTTTAACTGCACAGCCGGCCTTAGGCATAGGCAGAACTAGGTGACCTTGTAAAGGGCGCAATTTTTATTTTGGTATTTATTTATTTTAATCAATGTTTTTTTTTCCTCAGGCCATAAACTTTGCACTCTTCTCAGTGCCTTGTCTCTAAGTCAAGGGCGCTGGAATAATAGGATAAGGGGGGGGCAGGGCCGGCCTTAGCCGAAATGGTGCCCTAGGCGAAGTAGTGCACCAGCGCCCCTTAAGCCCCACCTACACCACACTCATGAAACACCCCTATTTGAGCCATACCCACTGGGTCATTCCTCAAGAAAGCCACTCAAGTCATTTCCTTAAATTATTTAAATGCATAGGAAGAAAAAGATACTTTTTAATATAGTTAAAAACTGCAACTACTTTTGCATATGTATTTTCTACTCGAAATACCAGAGCCAGATCATGGTCAAATAGGGTTCTAGGAAGGGTAATAGACCACCATCCCAGAGTAGCCCCTCCTGCAGCAACCCCCAGCAGCAGCCCCCTCCTCAGCCATTCCAGTGTTCCATTATTTGGTTTTCTCACCAGTTACCATGCGTATGTTCTATTATTTGCTTCTACAATGATTACAGAAATTGAAATACAATAGCACAAACACAGATAACCATTTGCTAAACAAACAATACAGTCTCACAATGAAAACAGACTTAGCATGAGCAGTAAACTTGTCTGCCCTTGAAACTCACATTCATTGAAATGGCAAAACTCACATTCATTGAAACAGCATGAAAACCCACATTCATAGAAATGTATCTGGTTGGTGGAGAATTAAGTTTACCTTTGGGCTGTTTTCAAAACAGACTCCTTGCACACATTTTTAGGGCCATGCATACCATGTATTTATTCTTTAATTCACTTTCCTGATTGTATTGAATTATATTCCTTGTATTATATTCCTTGTATAATACAGCACCGCTTGTTAGAATATGTTTTAAATTTGTAGTTTTAAACATTCTTTTAATAAGCAATGAAACAAAATTTAAGACCAAAACACTACCCATTTCAGTAAATTTCAACAATAAAAGGTCACTCAAGATTCAGTCATTACAATCCACCAATATTACTCCACAAGCACAATCTCTGCAGAAGTAAAATCATCTGACTTCCACATTAATGGAATCTGTAACTAATGAGGAGGTTGCTACTGGCAAGCAACTTTACATATCAATGTTATCTACAAATTCAGTGCCTGCTACCCTTGAATAATTAATTGCCTATATTACATTAAAATTTGGTAAGTTGGTAATATTGCAGCAGGAAATGACTAACAAGGTCACAGTCACGAGGCATCTCATACAAAAGGACATACTCAGGAATGTAGAACCCCTATCCCCCTTATAATGCACCAAATAATCAACAATCATATAGGCACTGCATAGCAGCAGTCCATCTACATGGTGTGGGAGTGGAATCCACAGTCTTCTTTACCAAAGGCAATTATGCTACTAACACTGCTTTCACATTCTACAACACAGTGTGCCATTTGAGAAACAAAAAACAGCTAGTTGCACGCTGAAAACATTTACACTTATTACAGTTTGTTAAATTTGTAGTTTTGAACATTTTTCCAGTTTTTTAAGTAATGAAACAACATGTATGACCCAATAATGACAAACCTGCCCATTTCAGAACATTTTAACCATAAAAGGCCCCTCAAACAGAATCAGTCAATAAGCACAATCTCTGCAGAAGTAAACATCATCTGAATAATTCTACATTAAAGAGATTTGCAACTAATGAAGATGCTATTACTGGCAAAGAACTTTACATTCCACTGTTCCATCTACAAATGCAGTGCTTGCTGCCCTTGAAGAATTAATTGCCTGTATTGCATTAAAGAAAAAATGTTACACTGATAATATTGCAATAGAGAATGACCGAGAAACAGACAAGTCATAGTAACTAGGTATCTTAAACAAAGGATGGCACACTAAGGAATGCATAACCCCTATCCCCTCTTAAAATGCAACAAATAAATCGGCAACTATGACATTACATACCATTTCTCCATAACTCTCAACCTCTTAGCACAAGAAATCTGAACAAAGCCTAAAATAATGGGAGGGGGGGGGGTCAAAGGTTCCCAAACAGGGACATATTATAAATATTGCTCTTATAGACTTAGAAAGTTGCTAGAATAACAGCATTTGTCTTAGCATGCATTTTTGGAAGGAAATGAAGGCTGAAAATCAAATGCATTACTGACTGACATTTCACCTTAGTGATTTATCAGATCAAATATTTTAGATGGACAAGACAAAAAAATGTGAGGCAAAATCTGGGAACTATACAACATTATGGACAATGGAGATCTATGTATCAGCACTCTGTCAATGGTTACATGGGCTTTGGGGAGAAGGAAATTGACCAGGAGTGTTAGCTCTAAGAAACAAGTGATAGCTGTGAGGAGGGGTAAAGTGTGTGTGTGGGGGGCAAATAATAGGTTGAGAGCTCTGATCTTCAATAATACAATTCCCCACTCACTGTAAGATTCATCAAAAAAGGAAATATTAAATCACAGCCATTTTTTCACCTGCAGCAATCCTTGAAGAAAGACTGTAATGTTTACTCTTAAGAGAAATTAACAAAATGCTGCCATACACTTCTGCTACCTGCATGGAGTTTATACTCTTCTCCTCCCACCTAACATATAAAACGTGTTGAAATTTCTCCATACCTCTTAACCAGCTTCCAATATCAGATCCAACAGATGCAGGTCTCAGTAAGCCAAAGAGTGACCTCCACATTTCCAAACTCCCTTGTAAAAGTGCCAGCAGCTTTGGGGGGGGGGACTAAAATGCACAGTGAGAGTAATATAGCACTTTAAATCCCTCAGATAAAGAGGATCCTAATTATTTATGGACAGCTATAGCGGCATCAAGGTTTTAAAGATGATATGATAGCAAACAGGAAGCTAGAGCAGACTTCACAGCACACATGTAACATGATGGTACCTGGGTGCAACAGTAAATAGCCTGGTAACAGAGTTTTTCTGCTAGCTTTAAGAGATCAGTTTCAGAATCAGGACATCCCAGGTAAAGGGCATTAGTATAGTAAAGGCAGGATGAAACAGGAACATGAACAGGTTTTGTAAGATCCTCTCAAGGAATAAGGTGTTTGATCCTGGAGAAATTCCACAAGTAGAAACTTAATTATTTATCCACTGTTCACATTTGGTCCCTAAATATTAGCCAGTTTCCGAGGATCACGTTTAGACCATGCATCTTACTTAGCTGGTTTAGTAGTGGCCGCTATAATGGATAAAAGATGGGTATGACAAAGTAGATTAATCATGTAAACTAGCTTGAAGAGCCACAGCTTTGGTTTTGGATGCATTAAGCTTTAGCTAGTAAAGAATTAGCCATTAGTGAATGATAATCCAAATGATCAACAAAGGAATACACAAACACATAAATACAGAAACACATATATACACACACACACACACAAACTCAGAAATACACACACACACACACACACACACACACTTTCTCTCGCACACAGAAGCCCAGTGTAAACTACACAGACACACACATACACTTACCTTCTTTTTAATCTGAATAGCCACACGCGTACACGTAGTGTTAACCCTTCACTTAAACTGCTTGTTTAATTTCTGCATGCAACTGTAGAACATGTTTACATCCACGTTGGAATGCGTGGATATGACGCATGCATGTTCCTCTTTAAAGGAGAAGACTCCACTACCGTGGAGTGAAGTTTCTTTTTTTGTTAATTCTTAAAGTCCTGGCCAGCCTGCAGGTATAAAAGTGGGAGGGGCGCTCGCTCCCCCCCCATGATTCCAACGCCCTATGGTTTATTTATTTTAATTAATTTACTTTCTTATTATGCATTCGCATAAAAAAGAACAGTAAGTTAATTAAAATAAATAAATAAATAAAAATAAATTGCACCCTTTACGAGGCCGTCCTGTACAGCCTATGCCTAAGGCAGGCTGAGGGGGGGGGGGTGAGTGCCCGCCCACTTTTACAGCTGCAGCAGTAGACTTCAACAATTAAAAAAAGAAAAAAAAAAAAAAACAGTTCTTTACCACATGGTACTATGGGTGCATCACGACATCAGTTTGGATCTAAATGCATTCTGCAGTACAGAGTGAAATTTAAGCAGGCAATTCCCTTAGGACAGGATTGATCCAAAACTTAGTTAAGTCTGTGTGTCCGTCTGTGTCGTTTGGTTTAGAAAGAAGGTAAGAGTGTGTGTGTGAGTGTGTGTGTGTGTGTGTGTGTGTGTGTGTGTGTGTGTGTGTGTGTGTGTTGCTTTCTGAGAACAGAGAGAAGGTAGGTGTGCGTGTGTATAATTTAAATAGTGGTTCCAGTTGTTTCTGTATGAAAGAGCAAAGTGCATGTCTGTGTGTTGTATGAGAAAGTAGATTAGGAGTGTGTGGAATTTAAACTAGTCGTTAGTTGCTGTATGAAAGTGAAGGTGTGTGTGTGTGTGTGTGTGTGCGTGTGTGCGTGTGTGTGTGTGTGTGTGTGTGTGTGTGTGTGTGTGTGCGTGCGTGTGTGTGTGTGTGTGTGTGTGTGTGTGTGTGTGTTGCTATGTGAGAGAGTAGGTGTGTGCCTGTGCATTTAGCATACCTCTCAAGTGCCCAGATTTAGCATCAAGGGACATTCACTTCACAGGGAGCCTGTGCAAGGCTATGCCTCTACACAGATCCTTTAGATTGCAACTTTGCATGGTATTGCATGCACTATATCTTGGATAGTTTTTTTTCTTACTAAAATGATACGAGACATATCTTTCTCTATATTTTACTTTTTTTAACTTCATTTATCGCCTGTAGCTTTGTGATTCTCCTATGATTACTTGTCATATAGCCTGCACTTCATATGGAAGCTGTGATATTGCAGGACATCTAATGCATGAGACTCCAAGACATGTAAGTGCACTGATACTACTGTACTTGCCAAACAGAGACCATAATACTGCACTAATTATATTGTAAAAGCAGCAACTACATAGACCAACACTGACCAGGCAAAAGGTGTCTACAGCTGGTAAACCTGATCTCCAGTTTAATGACCATAGAGCTAGTTAACCACTGAAGGGGAAGTGACCCCTATAAGCATGCAGATATTCTTCAACAGTTTTCTAGCAGGTCTATATTAAAATCCTGAAAGGCCTTAACGTCGAATGTATGTACATCGACACATAAAGGTCAATGTACATAAAACAGCGAAACACGTAATTGGTGAAAATCACAACTCTGAACGTGTTTGTTTAGCCAGCAGCATGATCATGGGGAGAAGGAAATATATATTTTTCCCCACTGTAGTGCAGTCTCGGAGTTGGTATATTTAAGTAGGGGGTATGTGGAGGGCACAGCCCCCCACAAGGGGGGTGCAGGGGGGCTTGCCCCCCTTCAAAAGTGAGTTAATTTCAGTTGTTTATGTTAGTTTGAACGAATCTGTGAGGCGCTCTTGCTTGACGTTACACGTTCGGCATTGTGATTTTTACCAATTACGTGTTTTGCTGTTTATGTACATCGACCTTTATGTGCCGATGTACACACATTCGATGTTAAGGCCTTTTGGGATTCTAATATAGACCCATTCTAGCTGGTATTTCCTAAATACAATATTGATTTCTGCTGCACCTTCTTCTTATATGTTTACTTGCTGTGCTGTGGTTGCATATATCCGTATTTACATGCACTATTCATTTGATTCTTGTAGATTGTGTAGTCCATTGATAACTTGTTTGCTTTGAAGTGGACATGGTTGTATCCCACATGTGTATCACTGTTCATGTACTGCTAATGCCACATTTGTGTCTGTGCTAATTTGTATGGGGTTACTGTATTTTATGGCTTCTGTAGTAATCTGTGCAGTCTGGTAGTGTTTCTATCACACTGCTATATTTGCTTATACTGACCTGTTGTGATATGGGTGTGTGTGTGTGTGTGTGTGTGTGTGTGTGTGTGTATACATACATGCATGTCTATGTGTTTAGATATATGAATTGGGTACTCCTGTAAGCACCTTCTATTTAATTGAGAAATCACTGTTGTCAGGTGATAGTGCGATCAACTTATCCTCATATGCCCGGGCATTGCACTTGTTGAATGTATATTAAACTAGGAAAACTAAGAGAACCAACTACAAAAAATATAAATATTGTTAATCCGTATTATTGCATTTATTGTTCAAGTCACTGAAAGCAGCTTCTGCACTAGTAGGGAAAAATGCATACAGTAAATACTTATTTCTAGTCAGAGTAAGCAAGGTACAATTTAAAAGTTATTCTTCATCCGGCAATCCCGAATGAATATTCATGTGGAGAAAGCACATCTAATGATATTTATTCACACACACAGAAAAAAAAAAACATCATGTGCAGGGTGTTGGGTGGGCTTTGTGTGGTCATTGCTACTGCACATCTGGTAGTGTAGGTTGTAAAACAAAGCTCTAGTTTTTGTCTGTTTCTCATAAAATTTCTGGTTTTCTGGCAAATCAGGGAGGACTGAAATCTCTAAATAATGACATATATATGAGTTTCAAACTTCGCATCCTTCACAAAATACATGCTAATACAAATCCTGTTATTCTAGCAACTTTCTAAGTTAAAAAGAGCAGTACTTAAAATCTATCCCTATTTTGTCAGCCATTGAATCCACATTATTTTAGGCATTCCTTACAACTGTCCAAAATTTTGCCTCATATTTTTGGCCTATTCCTCATAAAATGTGTGGTTTTCTGGCTATTGAAATAACTAAATGTCATACATTTGAGTTTCAGTCTTCATTTCCTTCAGAAAATGCATCCTAAGACAAATGCTGTTATTCTAGCAACTTTCTAAGTCTATAAGAGCAATATTTATAATCTGTGTTTGTTTTGGGGCGTTTGCCCCCCCCCCATTATTTTAGGTTTTGTTCAGATTTTTTATGCTAAGAGGTTGAGAGGTATGGTGGCATGGTATGTAATGCCTTAGCTGCTGATTATTTGGTTCTGCATTCTTGTCTTGAGTGTATAAGATGCCTAGTTACTATGAACTTGCCAATTCCTCAGTCATTCCCTATTGCAATATTACCAGCTTACTGTTTTTTTTTTTTATATAACAAAGGCAATTAATTCTTCAAGGGCAGCAGGCGCTGAATTTGTAGATGAAACACTGAAATGTAAAGTTTGCCAGTAGCAGCCTCTTTGTTAGTTACCAATCTCTTTAATGTAGAATTATTCGGATGAATTTTACTTCTGCAGCGATTGTGCTTACTGATACTTTTGGATTGGAATGACAGATGTTTGAGGGGGCTTTTTATGGTTAAAATGTTCTGAAATGGGCAGCTTGTCATTATTGGGTTATACATTTTGTTTCATTGCCTATTGGAAAAAAGGAGCAAATCTGAAAGATATGTTAATTTAAACAAATTTCAGGAGGCCACAAATAAGGTTAACACAACAGATTCCGTTTTTAGGTACTGCACCTTGTGGTAGATGTTTGTGTTGCAAACATATTGTGCAGACTTTTTCTAGTATTAATAATATTAAATTTGAAGCTGCTGCGACATTTAATTGTTTAACAGAGAGTGTAATCTATGCTATAAAATGTGGATGTAATAAATGTTATATAGGTCAAACAAAGAGAATGTTCAAAATTAGGTTACTAGAACATTCAAGGGACATTAGAATGAATAAAGAAGAAAGCCCCTTAGCTCAACATTTTAAATTATATCATGAAAGTGATCCTAAAGATTTAACAGCTACAGTATTACAACAAATACAGGTAGAAAATGTGAATCATAAGAGAAATATGTTATTATATAAGGAGACTATTTTTATTTTGAAATTTGGGACTTTGATCCCACAAGGTTTAAATATAGATTGCTGCTGGAAATGTGTTGTTTAGTTTAAGAAATATGTGTTTTTAAGTCATACTGTTTAAATAGAAATTTAAATATTTAAATGTTTAATTATTTAATTGGTTAAGTGTTTTATTGAATACTTAAGGGTATAAAATGTGAATCAGTATTATTTTGAATTTACTCCTTGAAGGCTAAGCATTAGCCGAGGCACTAGAGTGTTTTTTAATAAACAGGGATTTACTTGACTACAAGTTGTTTGTTTATTATCTACTTGATCTACGTTTGTCGTACTGTGGTTTATTTTTTTTATTTATTTTTATTTTACATTTGTTTACCGGGATGGTCTGACTGGGACAGTGCCCATTTTCAGTGAGGCCTGGGAAAAAAAGTTCCAGCCTAAGCTTACATACAAAGTCATCACATCAAGTATAGAAATTAAAGACAAAAAAAAATGAGTGTTAACACATTTACAGGATAAAAATTTAAAAACAAAAATATATACATAGTATCAAATAGAACAAGACTTGAGTATAGACAAATATATGGTTGAATTTTTATATGTGGAGGAACATAACAGTTAGGAAATTTAGTAGGGAGAATCACTTAGGTAAAGTAGTGCATAGTTAGTAATACTTCCATGGTGAGTGCTGCAGCTAGGAATGTCACTACTTATAGGGGAAGTAGTGTTGTTGGAAGGGATATGTTAACAGAGTTAGTACGTACAGCCAAATTGTATAAGTAGTGCTAAGTTAATAACTAACCTGGAGTGTTACATGTGCAAAGCCAGGATTCACATAAGTGTCTTTTGAGAGATATTTTGAAATGATGAAGATTGCTTATGGATCTAATATTATGTGGAAGGGTATTCCAATTTTTGGCAACAACATTAGATTAAAGAGAGTTGCCTGCTGTATTGGATACTTTGATTACTTGGAGTAAGTCTTTGTTAGATGATTGAAGATTATGAATGTTAGAGTAGGGTTGTAGAAGATTTTGTAGGGAAGGTACGTCGTCAGGATTGTGAATTATTTTGTGAGCCATTATTAACTGGTTATAGTTCATAACATGAGGTAGTTCCAACCAAGAAAGATCTTTTAGGCATTAACAGTGATGGGTTGAATGTGTGGAATCTGCTGCAAATTTGGCAGTCTTATTGTAACATGATTCTAATTTACTTAGTTCTGACGTTTTGAGGTTGGTAAGTATGGGGGATGCATATAAGAGTGAGGAGGGAAGGTGGGTTCTAGCTATGGCTATTCTTGCAGTGTCTGCTAAGAATTTTTTTGTTTCTATACCTTGTTCCCATTTTCTTGTGAACCTTTTTGATTGTGTTAGAAATGTTTATGCCAAATTTTAGTCTGTTGTCAATTATGATGTCTAATAGTTTTGTTTGGGAATCTGGGAAAATCCTAGTATTATTACTGACAGTGATATAAAAGTTAGCTGGGAGGTTAGTAGGTTTATATGGATGAAAGATCATACGTTTAGTTTTATTAGGGTTGAGAATGACTTGTGAGTTTTCTAACCATGTTTCAGTATCAGAGATGGCTTTTTGTGTGACTGTAAGAAGTTGAGTTATTGTGGATGCTGCACATATGAGGGTTGAATCATCTGTGTATTGCATGATAGATGCTTGACAGGAGATAGTATTAAGATCATTTATGAATATGCTGAAGAGGAGGGGCCCTAGGATTGAACCCTGAGGGACTCCTAGTGTAACATGAAGGAGTGGGGATAGCTCTTGCTTCCATTTCACAGCTTGCTGGTGGATAGATAGATAACTTTGATACCAGTTAGCAGCATCAGAGATGATATTAAGATTATTTAAAGCTGACAGTAATTTAAGATGGCAAACTGTATCAAATGCTTTAGACATGTCCAAAAAGACTGAAGACACTATTTTGCCATCAACTCTGAATTTATTTATAGTATTGGTGAAACTTAGAGCTGTAGTAGTGCTATGATATAGTCGGAATCCATGCTGTGACAATGAGAGGAGATTATTGTTTAGAAGGTGTTTAAGAAGTTGAAAGTGGAAACATCTTTCCTGAATTTTAGAAAGTAGTGAAAGTAGAGCAATGGGCCGGTAGTTTGTTAGTTCTGTTGAATTGTCTCATTTGTGTAATGGTTTAGTATATGCAATTTTCCAAATAGCTGGGATGTGCTATTCTGTTATAGAGCAGTTTATAAGTATTGACACAGGGAAGGCATTAACATCTGCTGCTAATTTGAGATATTCTGCTGGCAAGATATCTGCTGTCAGTGAAGTGAGTTTCAACTTCTTTAGTAGCTTTGCAATAGTTTGTTTTGGGACTGTCTGAAATGAGAATGCATCTACAAAACTGATTGGATTATTGGGTGTTGGCATTGTGGGAGACTTGCTATTCTTAGTCAGTGCTAAAACACTTTCAGTGAAGAATGCGTTAAATTGGTCAGCAATATTATTTGTGTTATCAGGTAAGTTGGGGGGTGGAGTTGTGGTTTGGCCAGGATGAAGTATGTTATTGATAGTGTTCCAGACTTTTTTGTGGATTCATTGTGTATTTTCCATTGTAAATTAGAATAGTAGTGTTGTCTGTCTAATTTAATTTGATGTTTGGTACTGTTTCTAAGTTGCTAGTAAATTAAACTGTTTTGGAGGGATTTATTTTTAGCCCAAGTTTGCCATGGTTTGTCCCTTTGTTTTAGGAGGGTACAACTCTCATGGGTTATGGACGTGTAGTTGGCTTTGACATGAACTGTTCTTGGAGGTGCAAGTCTGTTTATAATAGTAAGGAAGGTGTCACTGAAGTGCTGCACAGCAGCACCTAAGGCCAGTCTGTTTATAATAGTAAGGAAGGTGTCATTGAAGTGCTGCACAGCAGCATCTAAGGCCAGTCTGTTTAGAATAGTAAGGAAGGTGTCATTGAAGTGCTGCACAGCAGCATCTAAGGGCAGTCTGTTTAGAATAGTAAGGAAGGTGTCATTGAAGTGCTGCACAGCAGCATCTAAGGGAAGTCTGTTTATAATAGTAAGGAAGGTGTCACTGAAGTGCTGCACAGCAGCATCTAAGGCCAGTCTGTTTATAATAGTAAGGAAGGTGTCACTGAAGTGCTGCACAGCAGCATTTAAGTCCAGTCTGTTTATAATAGTAAGGAAGGTGTCACTGAAGTGCTGCACAGCAGCATCTAAGGCCAGTCTGTTTATAATAGTAAGGAAGGTGTCACTGATGTGCTGCACAGCAGCATCTAAGGCCAGTCTGTTTATAATAGTAAGGAAGGTGTCACTGAAGTGCTGCACAGCAGCATCTAAGGCCAGTCTGTTTATAATAGTAAGGAAGGTGTCACTGATGTGCTGCACAGCAGCATCTAAGGCCAGTCTGTTTATAATAGTAAGGAAGGTGTCACTGAAGTGCTGCACAGCAGCATCTAAGGCCAGTCTGTTTACAATAGTAAGGAAGGTGTCACTGAAGTGCTGCACAGCAGCATCTAAGGCCAGTCTGTTTATAATAGTAAGGAAGGTGTCACTGAAGTGCACAGCAGCATCTAAGGCCAGTCTGTTTATAATAGTAAGGAAGGTGTCACTGAAGTGCTGCACAGCAGCACCTAAGGCCAGTCTGTTTATAATAGTAAGGAAGGTGTCACTGAAGTGCTGCACAGCAGCATCTAAGGGCAGTCTGTTTATAATAGTAAGGAAGGTGTCATTGAAGTGCTGCACAGCAGCATCTAAGGGAAGTCTGTTTATAATAGTAAGGAAGGTGTCACTGAAGTGCTGCACAGCAGCATCTAAAGCCAGTCTGTTTAGAATAGTAAGGAAGGTGTCATTGAAGTGTTACACAGCAGCATCTAAGGCCAGTCTGTTTAGAATAGTAAAGAAGCTGTCATTGAAGTGCTGCACAGCAGCATCTAAGGCCAGTCTGTTTATAATAGTAAGGAAGGTGTCACTGAAGTGCTGCACAGCAGCATCTAATGCCAGTCTGTTTATAATAGTAAGGAAGGTGTCATTGAAGTGCTGCACAGCAGCATCTAAGGCCAGTCTGTTTATAATAGTAAGGAAAGTGTCACTGAAGTGCTGTACAGCAGCATCTAAGGCCAGTCTGTTTATAATAGTAAGGAAGGTGTCACTGAAGTGCAGCACAGCAGAATCTAAGGCCAGTCTGTTTATAATAGTAAGGAAGGTGTCACTGAAGTGCTGCACAGCAGCATCTAAGGCCAGTCTGTTTATAATAGTAAGGAAGGTGTCATTGAAGTGCTGCACAGCAACATCTAAGGCCAGTCTGTTTATAATAGTAAGGAAGGTGTCACTGAAGTGCTGCACAGCAGCATCTAAGGCCAGTCAGTTTATAATAGTAAGGAAGGTGTCATTGAAGTGCTGCACAGCAGCATCTAAGGCCAGTCTGTTTATAATAGTAAGGAAGGTGTCACTGAAGTGCTGCACAGCAGCATCTAAGGCCAGTCTGTTTATAATAGTAAGGAAGGTGTCACTGAAGTGCTGCACAGCAGCATCTAAGGCCAGTCTGTTTATAATAGTAAGGAAGCTGTCATTGAAGTGCTGCACAGCAGCATCTAAGGCCAGTCTGTTTATAATAGTAAGGAAGGTGTCACTGAAGTGCTGCACAGCAGCATCTAATGCCAGTCTGTTTATAATAGTAAGGAAGGTGTCATTGAAGTGCTGCACAGCAGCATCTAAGGCCAGTCTGTTTATAATAGTAAGGAAGGTGTCATTGAAGTGCTGCACAGCAGCATCTAAGGCCAGTCTGTTTATAATAGTAAGGAAGGTGTCACTGAAGTGCTGCACAGCAGCACCTAAGGCCAGTCTGTTTATAATAGTAAGGAAGGTGTCACTGAAGTGCTGCACAGCAGCATCTAAGGCCAGTCTGTTTAGAATAGTAAGGAAGGTGTCACTGAAGTGCTGCACAGCAGCACCTAAGGCCAGTCTGTTTATAATAGTAAGGAAGGTGTCACTGAAGTGCTGCACAGCAGCATTTAAGGCCAGTCTGTTTATAATAGTAAGGAAGGTGTCACTGAAGTGCAGCACAGCAGCATCTAAGGGCAGTCTGTTTATAATAGTAAGGAAGGTGTCATTGAAGTGCTGCACAGCAGCATCTAAGGCCAGTCTGTTTATAATAGTAAGGAAGGTGTCACTGAAGTGCTGCACAGCAGCATCTAAGGCCAGTCTGTTTATAATAGTAAGGAAGGTGTCACTGAAGTGCTGCACAGCAGCATCTAAGGCCAGTCTGTTTATAATAGTAAGGAAGGTGTCACTGAAGTGCTGCACAGCAGCATCTAAGGCCAGTCTATTTATAATAGTAAGGAAGGTGTCACTGAAGTGCTGCACAGCAGCACCTAAGGCCAGTCTGTTTATAATAGTAAGGAAGGTGTCATTGAAGTGCTGCACAGCAGCATCTAAGGCCAGTCTGTTTAGAATAGTAAGGAAGGTGTCACTGAAGTACTGCACAGCAGCATCTAAGGCCAGTCTGTTTAGAATAGTAAGGAAGGTGTCACTGAAGTGCTGCACAGCAGCATCTAAGGCCAGTCTGTTTATAATAGTAAGGAAGGTGTCACTGAAGTGCTGCACAGCAGCATCTAAGGGAAGTCTGTTTATAATAGTAAGGAAGGTGTCATTGAAGTGCTGCACAGCAGCATCTAAGGCCAGTCTGTTTATAATAGTAAGGAAGGTGTCATTGAAGTGCTGCACAGCAGCATCTAAGGCCAGTCTGTTTATAATAGTAAGGAAGGTGTCATTGAAGTGCTGCACAGCAGCATCTAAGGGAAGTCTGTTTATAATAGTAAGGAAGGTGTCACTGAAGTGCTGCACAGCAGCATCTAAGGCCAGTCTGTTTAGAATAGTAAGGAAGGTGTCACTGAAGTGCTGCACAGCAGCATCTAAGGCCAGTCTGTTTATAATAGTAAGGAAGGTGTCACTGAAGTGCTGCACAGCAGCATCTAAGGCCAGTCTGTTTATAATAGTAAGGAAGGTGTCATTGAAGTGCTGCACAGCAGCATCTAAGGGAAGTCTGTTTATAATAGTAAGGAAGGTGTCACTGAAGTGCTGCACAGCAGCACCTAAGGCCAGTCTGTTTATAATAGTAAGGAAGGTGTCACTGAAGTGCTGCACAGCAGCATCTAAGGCCAGTCTGTTTATAATAGTAAGGAAGGTGTCACTGAAGTGCTGCACAGCAGCATCTAAGGCCAGTCTGTTTAGAATAGTAAGGAAGGTGTCACTGAAGTGCTGCACAGCAGCATCTAAGGCCAGTCTGTTTATAATAGTAAGGAAGGTGTCACTGAAGTGCTGCACAGCAGCATCTAAGGCCAGTCTGTTTATAATAGTAAGGAAGGTGTCATTGAAGTGCTGCACAGCAGCATCTAAGGGCAGTCTGTTTATAATAGTAAGGAAGGTGTCACTGAAGTGCTGCACAGCAGCACCTAAGGCCAGTCTGTTTATAATAGTAAGGAAGGTGTCATTGAAGTGCTGCACAGCAGCATCTAAGGCCAGTCTGTTTATAATAGTAGGGAAGGTGTCACTGAAGTGCTGCACAGCAGCATCTAAGGCCAGTCTGTTTATAATAGTAAGGAAGGTGTCACTGAAGTGCTGCACAGCAGCACCTAAGGCCAGTCTGTTTATAATAGTAAGGAAGGTGTCACTGAAGTGCTGCACAGCAGCATCTAAGGCCAGTCTGTTTATAATAGTAAGGAAGGTGTCACTGAAGTGCTGCACAGCAGCATCTAAGGCCAGTCTGTTTAGAATAGTAAGGAAGGTGTCATTGAAGTGCTGCACAGCATCTAAGGCCAGTCTGTTTATAATAGTAAGGAAGGTGTCACTGAAGTGCACAGCAGCATCTAAGGCCAGTATGTTTATAATAGTAAGGAAGGTGTCACTGAAGTGCACAGCAGCATCTAAGGCCAGTCTGTTTATAATAGTAAGGAAGGTGTCACTGAAGTGCTGCACAGCAGCATCTAAGGCCAGTCTGTTTATAACAGTAAGGAAGGTGTCACTGAAGTGCTGCACAGCAGCATCTAAGGCCAGTCTGTTTATAATAGTAAGGAAGGTGTCACTGAAGTGCTGCACAGCAGCATCTAAGGGCAGTTGCTTAAGAGGAGTCCAGTCTAGTTTTTCAGGAATATTAAGTAGAATCTGTAAGTTAAAATGTTTCTTATTACAAACTTGACGGAAGTTGATTAGTTTAGTAGGGTTACTGTGATTTCTCCGTAAGTAGGTTTCAAAGTGGTCACTTAAGTGGTCTGGGAGACACCCTGCTGCTTGGTAATACTGGGGATTATTAGTTAAGAACCAGTCCAAGATAGATTGTATATCTGTTTTCATGTCAGTTCTAGTTGGGTGAGAAATAATTTGAGTGAAACTATGGAGGTTTAGGTAGTTATGAGGATTGTCAGAGTTACATGTCATGCAGTCTTTAATGTCTCCTGCAATAATGGTTTTCTGTGATATGGCTTTTGTGACATTGTGGAAAATGATTTTGACTGTACTGGAACTGTTTTCTGGAAGGGATGTAAATGGCTATTTTATATATATATATATATATATATATATATATATATATATATATATATATATGATAATTCAGTGCATATGTCAGTAACGAGACAGCCAGGCTCTTCGTAGATTCAGATATTTATTGACAACATATAAATCAAAGAGGTAAGTGCTTTCGCTAAAAAGCTTCTTCAGACCTTATAATCATAAACAATTCCACTCTCCCTACATATGCATCTTCTTTAAAATCATCAAATCACAAACGGGCATTAATGAAATTATCAATTAAGTTAAAGTTACAGTACATATAAAACAATCACACCACAGCTTTCTATACTCGCTCACGCGTGCACGCGCGTGCGCGCACACACACACACACACACACACACACACACACACACACACACACACACACACACACACACACAAATACACATCACACATACATGAACACCAACAAATCCAACACCCACACTCATACTTAACACCTCCCTACCCTTACCCACACATACAACGTACAAAAACACACACATACACTCACTCATCTTCAATTCCAGACACCATACCAGCCAAACACTTCACGTAACATACCGGAAATGCATAAGCACAGATTCGAGATATTCAAATTTGCTCTTATGCACTTTTAGCATTCTGCATTTTCAGCTTCATGGTCTCGAAATGCTGAAATTTGAGATTTCAGCAATTCGACATTATGAAGTGAAACTATATATATATATATATATATATATATATATTTTTTTTTTTTTTCTGGTTTAGTTGTAATCTGGTTATGAGTAGCTCTGCATTATTAATGTTAGTAATACTTATGTTTACCGGTTGTAAGTTGAGCATGTTCTTAAAGAGAATTGCTACACCACCTCCCTTTTTTTCCATTCTGTCAGCTCTTAGAATATTATAACCAGGTGGGGTTATTTCTCTGTCTAGTACATGTGGTTTCAACCAGGTTTCAGTAAGAATGGTAATGTCTGGGTTGTAAAGGGAGAGTCGCATTGAGTTTGTTTATTTTATTAAGCATACTTCTAAGATTTAGATTTAGTAGTAGCATTTCAGAACTTTTATGTGGAGTAGGTAGCTTGATTTGCATTGGTGAGTTTAATGAAATCATGTGTTCAGGGTCTGGGTTTGGGTGGATATCAGCACTAAGCATAAGTCTGGCTGCTATGTGACAGAGCACCTCAAAAAGTCTGAATAGTTTTTTGTGAGTTTTAAAGGAAATATTACAAGGTTTTCATTTGTGAAGAGTTTTTGCTGTTGTTTTAGGTCTGTGAGTGTGGTCATAAACAATGATGGGACACATAAAAGCTATTAGTTGTTGTTAGGGTAGGGTTATTTAATGCTGTTGCTTGCTTTATATACTTATTGTCTAGTTGGAAATGGTAAGTGGTGAGGTTAGCTGTAATCGTGAGGAATAGATAGAGTTAATACAAGACTATGTACAAACATGATAGTATTTGTGTTTGATAAAGTATTTGAAAAATGATCAGTATTGAGGGAAGATAATTCTTGTTTGTTAAGGTAGTGGTATCTTACAATGTCATGTAGTCAAGGTAAGGAGTTATGTTTGAAATGTTTGGGGTTTTACCGGGTATGTTTCTATTGGGTATTCACTTTTATGTATGTGTGCAAATGTATTGTAGATAGCTAGCAATTTGTCATGGGAAGGGTTAGTTGTAATTACTATAGCAGACTGCAGTGGTGGTGCTGCGGTAGCGTTGTCGCCTCACAGTAAGACGTTCCCCATTCGATTCTCAGCAAGAGCGTCTTCTGTGTGGAGACATGCGTGAATGGGCATATCTTCGTTTAAGGTTGTGCGTCAGGGCCGGCAACTCGGCACGTAAAAATCTTCTGCCAATCATTAGCGGACAGGAGTTCCGCTGTGGCAACCCCTAACCGGGAAAAGCTGAAAGACACAACAACAACAGGGTGATTTGAACTCTGGTGGGTGTGGTATGGTTAAGTTTAAATTATGGGTATCGGGGGGGGGGTGGCGGGTGGGATATGTGTTGAATGTGGAAAAAGTAGTACTATATTATACAAGGAATACAGGAAGGTGAATCAAAGAATACATACGTGTATGCATGGCCATAAAAATGTGTTCAAGGAGTGTATAGTTTCAAAATAGACCAAAGGTAAACTTAATTCTCCATTGGCCAGATGCATTTATTTGACTGTGGGTTTTAATGCTGTTTCAATGAATGTGAGTTTCAGTGGCAGAGAAGTTTACTGCTCATGCTCAGTCTTTTCGTTGTGAGACTGTATTGTTTAGCAAATGGCTATCAGTGTTTGTACATTTTATTTCAATATCTGTAATCATTGCAGAAGTAAATAAGAAAACAGTATACACACTGATAGGTTTGAACAGTGTTCATGGTAACTGGGGAGAAATAGCAACACTGGTATGACTGGGGAGGGGGCTGCTACAAGTGGGGATACTCGGGGGGGCACAATCTATTTCACTGCCTAGGGCCCCATTTCACCATAATCTGGCTATGCTAATAAATTAAAGTGTTAGAATAGTTTACATGGCCCCTTTAAATCCCCCAAAAAAACACTCAGTGGTGGTGGTGTCTCCTCCTTTAAGGAGGACTATGACTGCTTCACATGTACTCATGGTGACGCAAGTAGTGAGTTGTGAAAAATTACTGTTTTCAAAAGTGGATCTAGGTCCATGAAGGTTTGGGAACCACTGCTCTGCACCATCTACCAGACTGCTGACAGAAATGAGTTTGAGTTGCAATACATTTTCAGGGTATTAAGAGTTTCACTTCATTTTCAAGAGATTATGAGTTTTAGTTCATTTTCATGGAATTGTGAGCTTCAAGGGAAGAAAGTTTATTGCTGCTCATGCTAAGTCTATTTTCAGTGTAAAATTAACTGTTTTGTTTATTAAATGGCACACTGTGTTGTAGAATTTGAAAGCAGTGTTAGTAGCACAATTGCCTTTGGTGCAGAAGGCTATGGATTCTACTCCCACACCATGTAGATGGAGTATTGATATTGCAGTACCCATTTGATTGCTGATTATCTGGTGCATTTTAAGGCGGGGTAGGGGTTCTACACTCTTGAGTATGTCCTCTTTTGTATGAGAGGCCTAGTAACTATGCCTACCTTGACCTGGCCAAGGCCTTTGATACTATTCTTCATTCAGGGATAATAGATAAACTCCCTCAACTAGGCATCACCCCACATGTTACCAGATGGGTAGCAAACTGGCTCACTAATAGAACCCACCTAGTCAAAATAGGGGAAGCCACCTCAAGTAGTAGACCCGTAAGAAGAGGTGTACCCCAGGGATAAGGGGTGGGACCTTTGCTGTTTGGGATATACTTCTCAGAGCTGCAGGCCAAATCTAGTGGGCTATGGCTGACCAAGTTTGCAGATGACTGCAAGCTGGGTGCTGTTATCAATTCCACTAGTGATGTGGGCATCCTTCAAGAGGGTCTCACTCAGACAAACGACTGGTGCCAGAAACGTGGCCTCAAACTGAATGCCAAAAAATGCATCATCATTCCTTTTGGGGAGAAAGACTTCCCACAAATTATCACATTGATAATAAGTCACTAAGTGTGCAATCAGTCTTGAGAGACTTGGGCACCCAGGTTGATAGCAAACTGACTTTTGACGCCATATTGCCGCCATTGTACAGAAAGGTTTCTACATGGCCCACCTTGTTAGTAAGGGTATCTCATCCAGGGACAAAGGTGGTCATAACATCTCTGTATTCTTCCCTTATAAGACCCATTATAGGTTCATAGGTTCATAGATTAGTACTAAGTTAACTGCCCTTGCGAGCCATTTTAAGCCTAGCCAATTATCCCTTGTGAGACTCAAACCCTGCACCTTGTGTTTGTAAGGCAAACACCTTAACCATTAGGCCACCCTCCCAATTATTGAGTATAATGCCCCTTTCGACATGTACCTCACAAAGCACATGCAGCAGCTGGAGAGACCACAGAGGTTCCTCACCTGGAGAATCCAGGGCCTCAATCATCTACCCTACGCAGATAGGATAAAAGGCCTATCTCCCTACTCAGTCTCCTACAAACTCCTCAGAGGTGACCTCTGTCTGGCATACAAAGCAATCTCAGACAACACCCTGACGGTGCTGCTGCATATCCACAAGTCAAGCTCAACTCGAGTAACCCACATGCATGACCTCAACCTGGTCTGTGACATCAAGAGGACTTGTTGGCAGGTCAGATTTGTGTCCCAAAGACTCCCCCTTATGTGGAATAGACTCCCTCTCCATGTAAAACAGAGTACCTCATTAAACCTTTTAGAGTGCAACCTGGATAACTGGATGGGAAACAGAAACAGAAAATACACCCCTGGGATTCCACCTGTGTGCCTGCTTGACAGTGGCATAGGGTGCTGACCTGTTGGAACATAGGCTAAATTCTTGGCTAGGCTTGTAAGGGCCTCAGGGCCAATAGCCTAGTAACTTCCTATGATCCTATGAACTTGTTGTCAGTTTTATTCATTTTCTATTGCAATATTAATGGTAATATAGGTAATTACTTTAAGCGCAACAGCCATTGAATTTATAGATGAAACATTGAGATGTAAAATTGTTTGCCAGTGGCAACGTCTTCATTAGTTATAGATCTCTTTAATGTGGAATTATTCAGATGATTGTTCTTCTGCTGAGATTGTGTGTGGTGAGTGGCCTTTTATGGTTGAAATTTTCTGAAATGGGTAGTTTTGTCATTATTGGTTAACACATTTTGTTTCATTGCTTATTAAAAGAATGCTTAAAACTACAAATTTAAAACACATTCTAACAAGTGGTGCTGTATTATATAAGGAATGTAATTTAATGCAATCAGGAAGGTGAATAAATGTCTGCTTGGCCCTAAAATTGTGTGCAAGGAATCTATTTTAAAAACAGCGAAAGGTAAACTTAATTCTCCACTGGCTAAATGCATTTTCTATAAATGTGGGTTTTCATGTCATTTCAATGGCAGCGAAGTTTACTGTTCAAGCTAAGTCTGTTTTCATTGTGAGACTGTATTGTTTGTTTAGCAAATGGCTATCTGTGTTTGTGCTATTCTAACTTAAGCTACTGTACGCAGGGAGGAGAGAGTTTACTATTCTACTTTCACTGAGCTGTAAGGCTCGCTCGTCTACCCCAGAGTAAATTAAACTGGTTAGATTAGCTTAAGCAACCCTTTGAAACAAGGCACATGGTCTTCTATTTTTTGAGGACATGACCTTTTTACTAAAGTATGTGTGAGGGAGCAACAGATAAAGCAGCTTTATTAAAGGAAATTTCCACCTTCACTTACAGTTTAAACTACATTACAAGGTATCTTTTCTTCTGTACATTTAAATAATTGAAGGAAATGACAGGAGTGACTTTCTTGGGGAGTGGCCTACCTGTGGGCATGGCTCATAGGGGTGTTTCTTGAGTATGGTGTGGGTGGGGCTTAAGGGGCACCACAGCACTACTTCACCTAGGACGCTATATCAGCTACAACCGGCCCTGTTTAACTGTTGCAATAATGTAAGGGCCAATGAGGGTGTTTGCCTGCCATGTTTTATAATTAATGTGGCTCAATCATCACCCAATTTACAAATAACATTGTCCACTGATGTTTGTAAAATATATAAAAAAAAAAAAAAAAAAAAAAAAAAAAACAACAGCAACAAACATGTTTTCTAATTTAAAAAAAAATAGTTGTTGCATTTTCCATGCTAAAAATACTTTTCATGTCCACGTCAATTGTTGATATAGTTTATAATTCCCACACAGGCAATATTTACATTCCAGATCCCGGTAACACAGGATTTTCTGATACCCCCTAATCCAAAATGTAGCAAAATGCAGCTTACTCTAGCCTAAGCAATTCTTAGTGTATGGACATTGTGAAATCACTTTATGTAAGTAAACCAGGTATCATGTTTTATACACCTGGAAAATGGAGCCGCAACCAAATGGCTCTAAAAATCAGGTAGCTTGATGTAATGCAGGGCAATTCTACTCCACCCGACAACAAGTTAAATACTTTTCTCTAGAAACCTCAAGCTCAATGCCAAAAAGTGCATTGTCATCCCCTTTGGTAAAAACTCTGTACCCATGAACTACTACATAGACAGCAGTCTACTTAACACCGAATGTGTGATAAGAGACCTTGGGACCCAG
>NC_056748.1:884340639-884350639 GCF_019279795.1 Protopterus annectens | reverse complement strand
GTTGACCTTAAATTCATAAATTTTCTTACTGACTCTCTACTCTTACAATTGTCCATATTCTGTTGCTCTAACTCACTATGGTCCTTTCCTCAGTCTCTAGGATTAAGTATTAACTTTATTGCCTCAGTATAATATTACAGTTTAGGAGAATTTTTTTCTCTCCTTTCTTTTCAGAGCCAATGGTCATTATATCCCATCCTGACCTCAGTGCTGCAGGAGGTTTGCAATAAGGCCCAACTCCTTGAAAGTTTTCACTGAAAACTTTGTCACCGTGCAATGTAAGCAGATCTAACAGAAGAACGTTGCTGTTTATTAACTTTAACTAGTCAAACATGTGCCTGCCCTGTGCTAAAAAGTGAGTGTGATATGTCCCCCAAAGGAGTAGTCTTTGCAGTCTTGGTTGTGATATGCCCCCCCCAAAGGAGTAGTCATTGCAGTCCTGGTTGTGATATGCCCCCCAAAGGAGTAGTCTTTACAGTCTAAGGACCACTTATTAAGTTGGTCACTGTCCCTTTTCTTGACCAATAGGTCTTATTAAGTTGGTCACTGTCCCTTCTTTTGACCAATAGGTGACACTGTATATGCCAGTTACTCAGTCACCATAGCTTCCTGATGTCTACATTCAGTAAATGCAAGAAAGCCTGTTCTACTTTGTGCCTCCTTGTTAATTGCTTTGTACTGGTATAAACTGATTGCTGTCTGTAATAATTAACCTGAGAGTGAGAATGTCAGTACCAATTAATTGGACATAGTCTCTAACTCCCCTACATCTAGCATGAAGTTATGCAGTTTCACACAACTAATTAATAGCCCCACACGTTAGAGCAAGACAACAAATTTCTTATTAGACTGGATTTTAGTATCAGACTCTAGAAAATTCATCACCACAGGTACAATGTCAGTCTCTCAGCAACCAGACATCTCACACATCCGTTTAACCTGTCCATGTATAACCCAGAAGTATTCATTACTACCCTATCATCTATTAACAGGAATGTCCTTAAAATCCTCCACTTAGATGATGCTGTAAAGGAATTCAATCCAAATTTCCTAAACAGCTTTGAACCTCCTAGAAGGAAGAGACTAAAAACAAATAATGAAATTTGACTATCCAAAAAGGTAGAATGCTAATGTAGGATAGAGAAAAAAAATATGGAAAGAATGGGAAAAATATAAAAACATCACAATATCTTGAAAGCATGAGAATGCTCCACAAATGGTTCCAGGTTAGGCAATGAAAGTCCTAAATGCACAAAACACACTAGATCATGCTCAAATCTTGTATCTTCAACAAGCACACAAAAGAAACAGTACATATGTTTTTGTACGGGGGAGTCCCTGCTACATATATATTCCAACTCTAAGATCACTCTATAGTGGGGAAAAGGCAAACTCTTCATTCCCCACTATTTATGATCTTGCATAGTTCAGGTTCCCAAAAAAAAAAAAAAAAAAAAAAAAAAAAACACTATTTCGTTTCTTTTTTCTGGTTTGAGGTTGCAAGATTCGAGCATGTGGGCTCAGTGTTGTATGATCTGTGCATTTTGGAATTTGAATTTCTAACCTGAAATACCACAACCATATTAAAAAGCAAAACAATGAAGACAAAAATACTATACCATAACAACTGTCCTGGCTGGAAAGTGGCTGTCTAAACACAACCCCAAATAATTCTGGTCAGACATTAAAGAAATCTTGCATCCAGGCCAAGCATTCAATCCAAATCCCTCTCACAATAACACACCACTCAGAATTGCAATAGAATTACACTCTTATTTCATACATAGTACACCATCCCTAACCAAGGTTTCCCTAACATCTAATCCCAAACTTTTCCAACAGCCACATATCACTACATCCACTTTCACCTTCAAACCAGTGCCATACCCTATATAAAACTACTCTTAATCAAACAAACTGTGCTTTTCTTCAGCTGATAACCTTCCAAGTGAGTACCTTAAAATAGCAGCCAATAGCATTGCTTATCCCATCTCAGTCCTAATAAATAGGTCAATTCATGAATCCCATGTCCCATCTCTCTAGAAAAAAAATCACATTTTATCCCTCAACACAAAGGAGGAAATTCAACAGATATTACAAACTTTAGACCTATAGCAATCTTATCCTCCCTCTACAAAATACTTGAAAAAATGTATTCAGAAACAATTGGTATAGTATCCCCTGCAGGAAGAACTCCTATTTCCCACACAGCACAGCTTCCATTCCTCTCATGGTACTAACATTGAATTTCTAACCTTTTCTCCCTGGGTCTCCACTGAAAAGGGGCTTCTATCCAGTCAGACTTTCCCGGAAATCAATTGTCAATAAATAAATAAATAAAATCAATAAATAAAATAAATACTGTCAATAAAGCTAGAGATAACGGCAAACTAGTCTCCTCACTTCCAGATTTGTCTAAAGCCTTTGACACAATTTTTCACAGCAAACCTCTACTTCACATGTCCTCACTAGGTCTATCTCAGTCAACCCTTCTTTGGTTCAAAAGCTATCTGTCCAGTAGGTATCAGTCAGGCCTCCATAATGCAATACGCAGATGACTCCACACTCATATGCATGTATGACAACCTGGCACATCTCCAAAAAATTACTCAGGAAGCTTTAAATACTACAGAAACATTACTGTAACTCACAATTCATGCTCAACCCCACAAAAACAAATTATTACTTTTTATTTCCTCTCTCATGGAAAAACAAAATTTAAAATCCTCTCTCTTAATAATGCAAACATTGAAGTCATGTCTAATAGCAAATTATTAGGAATGATAGTGGATGATAATCTTGAATTTGATCTGCATATACAAAACTACATAAAAAAACAAAAATCTAGGGATTCTTTACAGAGCTAAAATCTTTATTGCCAACACAACTAAAACTACACTTGCCACTACTTACCTCCTCCCCTAATTACTTTATGGTGCTCCTATCCTTAATAGCCCCCAGGCATCACAAAAATAAAAACTTGAACAATGCTAAAGTGAAGTGTTCAAATTTGAAGCAAACACGCCTTTCAGAACTGTACAGCACTAAACAGCTTAAATTGGCTAGAACTACAACATCAACTAATATATAAACAGTTTGTTACTGCGCATAATATTATCTATCTACTTGTCCAGCACAAAATAACATTCTGCACAACTATGTTCCCAGTTGGTCATTATAATCCAATGACCAAAAACTCCTGTCTGTCCACAAACCTATCAAATCTGCAGGGCATGGTCTGCACTCATAAAATGCTGCTGTGGCCTAGAATTCCTTACCTGTAGCCATCAGGTCAGATATGCAGAGCATGGCCTGTACTCATAAAGTGCTGCTAAGGCCTAGAATTCCTTACCTGTATCTATCAGGTCAGCTCTGCAGGGCATGGTCTGTCTTCATAAAGTAATGCTAAGGCCTAGAATTCCTTACCTTTAGCCATCAGTTCAGTACTCCCCAGTCCTTTAAAACCATGCTGAAATATTTAAGTAAGTACTAGGCTAGCTGTCTGTGTAGCCAAAATCTTAGTCTGTTCTTGTTTAACCCCAGGATAAACTATATCCCTAAATATGAACAAGCACCTGTTCATACCTTGCACCTCTTTACTCTACCTTCTTCACTTATTTCCTTACTTCAGTCAATTTCTCTCTCTCCCCTGAATCTCTTTCTAAGTATGCCATAACCTTGTTTTTTCTCTCACTTCATATTGCAATTCATGTTTGTATTCTGCTAACTTACCTTTATTTTCTCTACAAACTGGTTAAAAGTCCTCTAATTATTAAACCATTGTCATATAAGTTGCATCTACACTTAACCAATGTTTTCACATTATGTCTAATTTGGTATAATTATTTAAACAACAGATGTCTTTATATTATTTTTGAAGATTGTATAAATATTGTTCTTAATTTTTTAACACTTCAGAGCTTTTCTCCCCAGGCCTCTGCTGAAAATGGGCTACTATCCAGTTGTACTTTCCTAATAATCAAATGTCAATAAAATAATAAATAAACAAATATACAGCCCTTGCTGCCTCAAAAACAATGAGTCTAATACTAAAAGAGTTGTACACAAACCTCCTGCAGTTAAGGAATGAAATGCTTTCATATGTAAGGGAAATGTTATAGTTTGGATGTCTACCCTGTCTAAAGCTGTGTTGTTGTACTTTTGATGAGTGTTTTTCACATTTTGTTCAGTCAGTTATTTGTCTTCAATAAACTTGAATCAAGAAAATGTCTGATAACTGATATCAGTGGATTACAGGTAATAGTACAGAGAATGGTGCAGACAAAAGGTTAATAAGATCCATGAATTTGACATTATAGCATCTTGTTCCTTTGGCTTAGCAGTATAAATATTTGTGTAATATCCTAGCATACCATTTCACAAGGAACCATTTTTGTCTAATCTTTTTAAATAATAAAAGAACATCATTTTGATAACACGTAAAGCAAACAACAAGAATCACATAAATCAAATTTTATTAGTTTGTTAGCTATAGTTAAACATTTGCAGTTAAGGTATAAGTTATCATCATGACATCTACTTAAAATAAAAACAGAAATAAAAGTACCATGAATATCATTTGTATTCACATTGGAAAACCCTTGATATAAATACAGTCTACTAAAAGGGTGGAACAAACATTTATATTCACACACTTATACTTGGTTATTTGTATTTGTTCACTTGATAGTTGATCCACATAATAAAATAATGCCTCATTATTTGTCTTTGCATTTACCTAAAAACAAAGAAAATATACAAGTTATAATTCTGTATATGAAATGTATAGCAAAAAAACAAAAATACCAGTAAAAATGTCATAATGCATTTACTAACTGTATCAGCAGGTAAGGGATTGCATGCATTCAATTGTACCACTGTTTTAGATATTAAAAGAAATGACAAAAAATTTAGTGATAATTGTTTCTACTCATTCTACTAAATGTTAACATGTAGTAATGACAAATGTGCAAAGTTTACAAAGTTTACTTTGTTTTCTGTTGTTTTATTTATCATAAATGCAAAATAATGTGTATCTGTGATGCACAAATGCACATACACATATTTATGTATATATCTATATATCTATACACATTAGGCAGAGTCCCTCACTGACTCTCTTCAAGAGGAATCTTGATGAGTGGATGGGAGATCGTAGGTTTACCCCGGGTATCACTTCTGTGTCACTGTTAGACAGAGGCACAGTATACTAACCTCGAAAAAGGGCATAGCAAAATTAATTTAAAATGGGTGGCGAAAGCCATACACACTCTGGCTAGGCTTATAAATGCCTTAGGGCAGATAGCCTAGTATGAACCTATGAACCTATGAACCTAATATACACATATATATATATATATATATATATATACTATACACACACATGCACACACACACACACACACACACACACATATGTGTATATATATATATATATATATATATATATATATATATATATATATATATATATGGAGGGGAGTGGAACTGACATATAAAATAAAAGAAACACGGAGACACATTAACAGAGAAACATAAACACAGTAGTCATAACTTGACTCCTGGCCAGAAGAAGGCATTGCATGAATTACGGGCAGCTAGGCATCTAGAAATATGCCTCACAGATAAGGACGGAGGTATGGCTGTCTTAGAGATCTGAGTCAGGCTCAGATGTCTACTATGTTGAGTGTCTTTACTACTTATGTCAATATTAAGATGGCTTTATTAATAGAGTCTATCTACAACCTGTTGATGACAGGATTGATTACTCAAGACTTGTTTAACTATTTTACTGTTGACAATCCCATTATCCTATTTTATATGGGCTCCCTAAAATTCATAAGAATCTTGAGAAGCCACCTATGAGACCTATCCTCTCTAGTAGAGGATGGTTCACTGAGCCCTTATCCATTTATGTGGAGAAAACGCTTAGACCTTTGAAAGATAATGAACGCTTTCAGGAAGACCTTTATGTCTAGGCTGAATCGAATTTGCATGATGATGCTTTTCCTTCTGCCATACTTGATGTGAATTCATTGTTCACCGTTACTCCTAATAATGCTGAAGTTGATAATGTTAGGCAGTTTCTGATTTCACATACTGATTTTTCCACCACTAAGGTTGAGTTATTGTATTCCTTGATTGAGATTATGCTTGAGAATAATGTCTTTATTTTTAAGAACAACTTTTTTTGCAGAAAACTGGTGCTGCTATGGCACTGCATGTGCTATAAGCTATGCCAACTTGGTCCTTGCAAACTGGGAAAATAGTCTGGTCTTGAATGGTAATACATGTTCTTCCTCTATTGGATTTTATAGGCGTTTTGTGGATGATGTATTTATTGTGTGGAAAGATAATGAACAAGAGTTTAAGGCATTTGTTGACTTTCTACACAACACAACTGATTTTTTGAGGTTTAGCTGGAAGGTTTCTATGGAATTTCTGGAGTTCTTAGATATCTCTGTATGCAGACATGATCTACATATTTCAACTTGTATATACAAGACACTCTGTAAAAAGAATACTCTGTTACTGAGAAGTAGTATGCATCCATGTCATGCTACATGGAATATCTTGAAAGGCCAGTTTTTAAGATTAATGAGATTACATAACAAAGATGATGATCTGCAGTTAGTCTTTGAACAACTAAAAAGAGATTTTGTGGAGAGGGGTTATAGTCAGTCTATTGTAGAAGAATATGCCATTACAACCTTAGCCCATAGAAGCACTAAAGGTAAAACTTATTTTTCAAGGAGAGCTGAACATAGATGTGATAATTCTACAACTTTACAGCATTGTGTTACCAATAGACATACGTTCACAAACTCCAGTGATGTTGGGTTAGTTTGTGACATGCTGCGGGAGAATTGGCCTATTTTACTAGCAGATCCTGAGGTTAGACAAGTCATTGACTCTGAACCGAAGTTCTATTTTAGAAATAATTTGTCCCTAAAAAGACAATTATGTTACAGGAACTACAACACCTCTATGATACCTGCGTCAGAAAGGAAGGGGACCTTTAGATGCCATAATCGTAAGGTTTGTGATTACATCTTTACATTGACCTTGTTTACACATAATAATTCTGGTGTCACCATCAATTTAGACTTTTACGCTGATTGTAAAAGCAAGGACCTTGTATATTTTATTACCTGTTGCACATGCAGTGCCTTTTATATTGGGAAGACCAATAGCTTGTTTAAGGATAGGATTGTGGAACACTTGAATGAGACAGCCAGATGTAAAAACACTAGTGCTTTAGCCAAGCATGCTATGTTGAAAGGAATTAGCCATTACTTCACGTTGTTTGTGTTACAGTTAATGAGTCGCAATCTTAGGGAATTTGATAAGAAGAAGAGAACTGAATTATGTGAACAGAGATGGATTTTACTGCTGAAAGCATATCTTAAACCAGGTTTAAATGAGAGTGTCTCTCTTAAACCTGTTTTAAAGAAAAGACCATAGGTCCTGATACATACTTTTCTTGTGTGCTTTGGTCCTTGTTCAAATTGCTGTGTAGTGTTCTCTTTTTATTTGTTATACAAGAGCATTTGATACCAATTTTTATGTAGCTTCTGTTTCTATCTTTGTTTCCCATTAGAATATTAGTTTTTTTCTTGTTCTTCTCTTTGCTGTATGTATACAACTGCATATCTAGTTTTAATAGGTCTAAATGTTGGTGATGTTTCTTTTAGTGAAGGTGCAGAGCTTATTCATGACATGTATTAGTTTTTTTTTTATTTTTGTTACACCTGTACATTCGATTAAGTTCCTGATATTCTTTCTGCTTCTATATTTAATGCATTATCTATATTTATGGTTAGGTTTGAAGCAACATATAAAGCCCGTTTGATGTTTTTATGATTTATTACTGTGCTTGGAATAAGTTTAACAACTATTTATATTTGATGATGGGAATATTGCTTTTATTGCTATGCCTTTAACAAATGGTAGGCTGCTTTTATTGATTGGGAGTGTTTTTTTATTAATGTCATCACATGATTGCTGAACTCTCTGTGATAAGTTTTATTTTAAATAGAACCTAGACTTTGTGTTCTGTCATGGTCTGATGAAGCAGAGGTAACTCCGTGAAAGCACTTACCTTCTGTTTTTTAATAAAGTTACTTTTATATATAGTGATTTAAAGCCGTGTTTTGGAGGGGTTTTTGTTACTGTTTTGGATCTGACATATGAAAGAGCTGGTACACCTGATCAAAATCAGCTTATTTAAATGTACTAGCTCTTCTACTACAAGTTTGTGGTATAGCAGGGAATATACACTTTCCACATTGTAGTATGGAGTTGCTACATATAAGTAGAAGGGGGTGTGGGGGCTTGTTTTTTAATTTTTTTTGGTGATGATTGTAGGTTTGACTATCTGTGGTTATAGATTGCAGACTCACTGTTGTGGTATTTCGAAGGAAGTCTAGGCTCCCATTTATATACAGTATATATATATATATATATATATATATATATATATATATATATATATATATATACATATATATATATATATATATATATATATATACATGGGCTGGTGCACAAACACATATAGAATATGAAATGATTAGTTGTGAGATGACTGATTTATTATGTACTTCAGGATGTGACCTTGATACCTTGAGTAACCAAGTAACCAGCATAAGTCAGCTACAAGACATGCTGAGCAACTTTACGAGATGATTTTTTTTTTCACAGTCGGCCATTGGGTACTTAATTTATGAAAGAGGAAAAAAAGTCAGAACATTAGTTTTAAAAACAAAATATACATACATATATAAAAATATATATGTATCCCTATCAGTTGATTGAATTTTCAAAAACTTGAAATTCATATCAGTGAGACAATATTATTGAATTTCTGAAAACCCAAAGCTTTTGAATGGAGATTGCGGTACAGTCAGGACTGGGAAATTTACCATGTTCCTCAGTGTGGTGTGGTCTCTGACTTGGTATAATTTGTAGGGGTTGTGGGGGGGGGTGCAAGGGGGTTTGTCCCCCTGCAAAAACATAAAAAAAAAGTTTTTTTTATGTTCGAATTTCCAGAAATTTGATCATATCATCTTGCCTATATGAATTCCTAGTTTCTGAAAACTTGATCAAGTGAAATACATCCATAACCATCCATCCTCAACCCATTTTTCCATTTCTTCACATGGGGTCAGGGTGTCACTTCAACACTAACAATCAGCTCGAGGGTGGTGACATAGATCCATGTATATATATATATATATATATATATATATATATATATATATATTTGTATATCACTATTGTAAGGTCCAATTAGACACTGGAGACAGTACTTCCATAAGACATAGGCTTATTTTTTTATAAGTCACAAGAAAAAAATAAACCAATAGCCTACTTGACTCAAAAAAAAAAAAAAAAACAATTCCCACTATCTTTAGTTAGTTTCCCTTCAAACTGTATTACAGTTTTTTGTCATTTCCAAGTACAGGCTGTCTTAAAAATATTCACAGCCCATCTGACTTGAATAGGCTCCAAATACAGCTATAACGTCTACATTTTTCTTTCATATGTAATCCTCCAAAGTAATCCCCAAATGGGTTCTCACATTCCAGAGTTCTAGGTCTTCCAGGCAAACTCCAGATCCCCCATTCTAAATCTTTAGTTCAGGAAATGAACTTGCTTTTTCAATCTCTCTGGGTTAATTTATTTTATATCGGTTTGGATGGGCCTAGTAAATGGTAAATAATGTAAGGTATAAGACAATATACTTTGTGGATGTGTGTCAAATGGTCAAATACATCTCATGTTATGATTTGCTAAATATCCAATAGATACTGCTGACTCCAGTTCTATTCAAGTATCCTTCACTGGGCTGTTTCACCAAGCACTTGCTCCCATTTTTTACTCTATTATAGTTATGCAACTGATGTCCCATATTTACTCTTTCTTTCCATCTACTATATGTAATGAATATCTATAGCTATCTCTCTCTGTCTATCTATCTACACACACACACACACAC
>NC_056748.1:884328139-884338139 GCF_019279795.1 Protopterus annectens | reverse complement strand
GAGAGGTTGCCAGGCTCTTAAGACTGCTATATTGTAGTGTACCTAGGCATCCTCCCTCCAAAGGATGGGCAAGCCAACATATTGCACTCAGTACCACTCTCCCTCCAACACGGCCCCTCCAGCACCTATACTCCTAGTTGAACATAGGTCATCTAGATAACTATAGGGTCTTTACCACTGCACTCCATGGGGGTTCAGTTGTACTGGATTTAGATCATAACAATCTATAAGTATACTCTTTCAAAATGTAAGTGGGTTAAATGAGATTCTGTAGGTACTTGTCACTCTACCAAATAAACAGAAAAACAAAACTCTGGAATGACATGGGTTTTCGGCTAACAAGCAGGTCTATAAGCTCTAACTGTTTACAGTGAAATATTAGCTTCATCTCCATACTGGAGACTGCTTTCCAGGAAAGCTTTGCATAATTTTCTTTTACAAGAGATATGATATCATACACTTACACTGATGTATCAACGTGGTCCTTGAGACAAGCAAACCAATACAAAGGCACACAAGAGCATCTTTGACTACGGAATATTAACATAAGTGACACAAGGATAGTTTTTTGCAAGTCATGCAATATGATAAAATCATTATTATGCTCCATTAACCTTCTAATTCTATACTTTATTTTTCAGTCCAAGTATCAACTTACAAATGTGTATGTGCCTATGGATACAGTCATATAATTCAACATGCAGAAACATCAATGATAAAGACATTGACTTCTACATGAACCTACCCTGCACTACCTTACTTATGCATACTAACCCTGAACCCTGACTCTAACATGACGTATTACCTTAAGAAACACCCTTTCCCTACCAGTACCACTACACAAGACACTCAAACACTCATCACACAGATGACACACATGGAAAAACTTAAACTGTACCCTTACCCATCTCTTACTCTAATGCTAACTGTAAACACAAACACATGTTCCTACCACACCCACCTTCAGTGAACTCACACACCGCATGTACAAACAACAGTCAGCATTTAGAAAGTGCCCACATTAGCATTTAATAGTGCTACTGATAAAATGATAAACCAAAAACACTTCTGCTACTATATATATATATATATATATATATATATATATATATATATATATAAAAATATATATATATATATAGAAAAAATATATATATATATATATATATATATATATATATATATACACACACACATACATACTCATACGTATATACACACACACACACACACACACACACATACACACACACACACACACACACACACACACACACACACACACATGCACACACGCACACATGCACACACACGCATATGTTGTAACTTTTATCAATTAAAATATTAAAAAGAACAAGGATTTATTTAGATGAAACAAGTCTCTGTCTGCATCTAGTTGTTTACCACTAAAGTTTTAATTTGTTTAAATCAGTTATACAAAAAAGTATTAAAATGTGCTCCCCTTTTGAAGATTGGTGATATGCAATTGTATGTACACAGACTTCCAGGATGAAGTCTCCTTACTAGGGGACTAGTCATCAATAGGAATATAATGTTCAGACAGGGTTATAAACACATCTGTGACATATCTGTCAACCTCTTAGAACAAGAAATCTGGACAAAGCAATAAATGAAAGTGGTACACAGGCTCAAAAAAGGGACAATTTTTAAATATTGCTCTTATAATCTTAGAAAGTCGATAGAATAATAGGTTTTGCATTAGCATGAATTTTCTGAAGGGTGTGAAGTCTGAAACTCAAATGTCTGTCATTATTTTCTAATTTCAGTCTGTAATGATTTGTCACTAATTTGCCAGAAAAACACAATTTTATGAAAATTGGACCAAAAATATAAGGCAAAAATCTAGACATTCTGTGAAAATCTGTACAGTTGAGAGGTATATGCAATGTGGGCAGTGCAGTTGAAGATAAAGCACCGCAAAAGCTCAGAGCACACATACAATAAGTACAACTAACCAATCAGGAACTAAAAATAAACATTACATTTCATACCTGTTTGCGCATTCTGCAAACTGGAGCTAGATTTCAAATCTTTGAAACAGAACAAAGGGACACAGATTTGTATGGCAAAAAATAATTTATAAACCACAATTTCACACATATGGGACATTGTGAACCACTCAAAATGACCCCATCATGGTAGACTATGATGTGGTTCCTTTATCCTTCTGTCATACTTGTATTTTGCAGTGTTTTCAGCAACAGATATAACTTTTAGCTGCCTTCCACACCTTACTCTTCAAGACAGTTTAAGCAGTATTCAACAAAACTGAATTATTTTTAGTTAACACAACAGTTAGTATTCAACAAAACTGAATTGTTTTCAGTTAACACAAGTTAGTATTCAACAAAACTGAATTGTTTTCAGTTAACACAACAGTATTTAACAAAACTGAATTATTTTCAATTAACACAACAGTTAGTATTCAACAAAACTGAATTTTCTGTTTACACAGCAGTTAGTATTCAACAAAACTGAATTGTTTTCAGTTAACACCACAGTTAGTATTCAACAAAATGGAATTGTTTTCAGTTAACACAACAGTGAGTATTCAACAAAACTGAATTTTCTGGTTACACAACAGTTAGTATTCAACAAAACTGAATTGTTTCCAGTTAACACCACAGTTAGTACTCAAAAAACTGAATTGTTTTCAGTTAACACCACAGTTAGTATTCAAAAAACTGAATTGTTTTCAGTTAACACCACAGTTAGTATTCAACAAAACGGAATTGTTTTCAGTTAACACAGCAGTTAGTATTCAACAAAATGGAATTGTTTTCAGTTAACACAACAGTTAGCATTCAACAAAACAAAATTGTTTTCAGTTAGCTCCACAGTTAGAACTGTTCTCTCACAGTGTTTGATTCTACTTAGTACACTCTTTCTAAGACTCTCTCTTGACCTGCAGTTTGTTACACACAATTACTTGTTCCATCACCACCCAGTATGGCTTGCAGTGAACACTGCAATATGCTGCATAACATAATTTCACTAGAATTACTACAATATTTCCTTACTTCCCTTCCTCCATCCACCTGTCCTTCCATTCATCCATAATGTTTCAGCTGTTCAGATTTTTGAAGAATGTCCAGATTTTTGCCTTATATTTTTGATCCGCCTCATAAAATGTTTTGTTTTCTGACAAATCATGAGGACTGCATTCCCTAAATAATTATGTAGATTTGAATTTTACACTTATATCCTTCAGAAATTGTATGATAACACAAAAAAAGAAGTTATGTCTTACCATAACGTTCCATATGTATTGTTGATCCTCATTCAGTCATTATGCATGGGTATCGGTTCTGAGCTGGGAACCGAGACGGCCATTTTCCAAGCTCGCGTCAGCTTCAAACTCTCGAGCAAAACTCTTACCCACAACCCCCCTCTCCCTGTTACCTCAGATTGAGTTTGCAAGTCAAAGAAGGTAGAGGCTACCTCTGGTTAAATAACCTAAGATAACCGGATGGTGAGATCCACTAGAAACCACAGGAGGGGGAAGGAGGGAGGCTCGTAATGACTGAACGAGGATCAACAATACAGATGGAACGATATGGTAAGACATAACTTCTTCATCTGATATTGTTAATCCTCGTTCATTTCTTACACATGGGTCAGAGTCCCCAGCTACCTCTATTCTTGGGAGGCTCTCATGGAAGGACATTCCTGAGCACCACAGAACCGAAAGATGCTCTTCCCCTGGAGGCCAAATCCAATTTGTAATGATTGATGAAGGTATGAGGTGTAGCCCAAGTTGCAGCTGCACAGATGTCATGTAAAGAAGCTCTGGCATGGAAGGCTGCAGAAGTCACCACCGACCTTGTTGAATGAGCTTTCATGGTAGTAGGCATCGAGATATTACGTTGTATGTAAATAAAGGTCACACAGTCCTTCAACCATCTAGCTAATGTGACTTTGCAACAGCAGATCCTAATCTAGGTCCAGAAAAGTCCAAAAATAACTGGTCAGATTTACGAAAGGGTTTAGTCCTGTTTAAGTAAAAACGGATTTGCCTGTGTATATCTAGGGTATGTAGGCAATACTCAACTCTGTTTGAATGATTGGGAAAGAAAACTGGCAATTCAATGGCTTGATTAATGGACATTTCAGAGATCACTTTAGGCAGAAATGATGGATTACTTCTCAGAGACACTCTATCTCTATGAAAAATCAAGTATGGACTCTTGATACATAAAGCTTGAAGTTCAGAAATATGTCTGGCAGAAGTAATAGCGACCAAAAACAAGGTTTTCCATGACAAATACTTGAGGTCGCAAGAAGAGGCTGGTTCGAAAGGTGACATTGTCAGGGCTTGTAGAACTAATGATAAATCCCATGGTCGAATAGGTTCTCTAAAAGGTGGCTTCAGATGATTCACACCTTTTATGAAGGTCTTGCACAATTTATGGGACATAAGAGAGGAATCTTGGACACCCTCATGAAAAATAGAAATTGCAGCCAAATGAACTCTAATGGGAGAGGCCGATAGACCCAATTGAAACAGGTCGGCAAGATAGTCTAGTATTATCGACACTGGTGCTGAAAAGGGGTCTACTATCTTTCAGCCAACAGGTAAATCTTTTCCACTTGCTCAGATAAGTAATTCTAGTGGAAGACTTATGAGAAGCAATGAGAGTATCACGTACTGGTAAAGAAAGATCATTCTGCCTGGCAGTCAAGGGAATTGGAGTAGCCAAGCCATGAGCTTCAGGCTGTTCAAGTTGGGATGAATCAGGTTCTGTGGATGTGAGATCAACTCCAGGGTTGGATGGAGAATCCACGGTCGATCTAGTAGGTGAGGCCAAAGGAAGGGGAACCAAATCTGTCGAGGCCAATATGGTGCTGTGAGGATCACCTTGCTCTTCAACTGACGGGCTTTCTTCAGAAACTGGGGAATGAGGGGAAAGGGTGGAAAGTGTAAAGAAGACCCGAGGGCCAATCATGGACTAGAGCATCCCTGGGTGACGGTCCCGGAGGGGGAATCAGGGCGAAGTAGTTGCTGCATTTGTAGTTGGACGGGGATGCAAAGAGGTCACAGCAAGGATGGCCCCAGTGGTGGAAGATCTCTGCCGCTATCAAGGGATTCAGGGACCACTCGTGAGGTTGAAGAATGCACCTGCTGAGTCTGTCTGCTATCACATTTGAACTTCCGGGAATGTGCGTTGCTAGAAGAAAACGGTTGGTAGCCATCGTCCATTGCCATATCCTCATGGCCTCTCAAAAAGGGGGTAAGATTTGGTTCCACCTTGCTTGTTGATGTACCAGACCACCACCATGCTGTCTGATTGAATCGCAATTGCCCCAGATGGCAGCAGGAGATGGAATGCTTGCAATGCCAGATGCACCACCCTCAGCTCTAGAACATTTATATGCAGATGGGCCACTAGTTCGGACCAAGTGCCTTGGACTGTCTGTCCCTGACATAGCCCCCCCATCAGGGAGGTGTCCGTGGTCACTGTGGCCTTGGGTTGCTGGGGGGAGAAGGGGCGAGACCATTGTGAGAGATTGTGTGTCATCCACCAATTTAAATCCTGTTTGCACCTGTGGGTTACTCGAATCATGGCTGAAAGAGGATGCTGAAAAGGATACCATTGGGTGAGCAGTAGCCATTGTAGAAGCCTCACGTGAAACCTGGACAGGGGAAAAATGGTGATGGAGGTTGCAATGGAATCCATCAGCTGTACAATCGAGTGAGCCATGGATTTTTCCTTTGAAAGGATTGGAATTAGTTGTTGCTTTATCCTTAGAATTCTGTGCTCTGGAATAGCAGCTCTGCAATTTTTTATTTGTGTCCAAGATAACCCCTATGAATTCTGTCGACTGAGATGGGGTGAGATTGGATTTTTGCCAGTTTATGGTTATGCCTAGCCTTTGAGCAGTGAGAAGAGAGTATGCCAGGGCTTTTTCCAGTAGATGTCTGGTGGGGGTGGAAATGAGCCAGTCATCTAGGTATGGAAACACCTGGAATCCTTGAAGTCGCAAGTGAGCTGTGACAACTGCCATGCACTTTGTGAACACTCTGGGGGCTGTAGAGAGTCTGAAGGGCAGTACTCTGAACTGGTAATGACTGGCTCCTGCACGGAAGTGCAGAAATCTTCTTGATGGCCTGTCCACCTTTATGTGGTAGTATGCATCTTGAAGATCTATAAAGCACATCCAATAATCTTTTTTCAAAAGCAGGAGGATAGACTGTATTGTGACCATCTGGAATTTTTGTACTCTCACAAACTTGTTCAATACACTGAGATCCAAAATTGGTCTCCAGTCCCTGGCTTTCTTTGGCACCAAAAATAGTCTTGAGTAGAATCCGGATCCTATTTGGTCTGGAGGGACTATCTGGATGACTCTTTTTCTTAGCAGCTTTTCTATCTCTAGTGCTGCTTCTTCACCTTTGACTGGGTGGAACGTCGGGAAGATTTTTTGAAGGGACAGAACAAAGATCAAAGGGGATATGATAACCTCTGGTTATAATCCTTTGTACCCAAGAATTGGTGGTGATGGTTAGCCAGGCAGAAGGGTACAAGGAGAAACGTCCCCCAACCACCTCCAGAGAAAAGGAGTTAGGCCACTCTTCAAGAGTGCGAGTAGGATTGACCAGGAAAAGAATCCCTGGAACCCTGCTTACGTGGTCCCCCTCTGCCCTGAAAGGAGCGTCTTCCCTGTGAGTTTCCCCCTCTGCCTCTGGGGGAGAACTCGGCCTGTGTGTCATGGAAAGTACCCTTAGATTTTTTGAACCATATCTTCCCACTCTTTTGATTTTGGGAGAAAGTACATTGAGGGGAAGAAAAGCAGACACCTACTGTATAAAGGGTCTTACCATCCTGTTCACATCTGGCCAGTGTGCTTTCAACTTTGGGCCCAAACAACGAGGAGGCCTCAATGAGGGTATTAAGAAAAGAAGACTTAAAGGGTTCTGTGAAGTTGCACAAGCACATCCAGGCATGTCGTCTCAAGACAGTAGCTGAACCTGCTGCTCTACCTGCTCCTTCTGATGCATGAGATATCAGTCGCATAGAGGAGTTAGATATAGACTCAATGGTGGCCAGCTGAGAGGACACTTTGTCACGGACCTCATCAGACACAGCACCAGCCAAGGTTTCAGAAAGCTCAGAAACCAGATCCCTATGAAGCCTGGTAAATGTGCCATATAATTCAGGGACCTGATAGCAAAGGTCGCTGAAGCAAAGGTGCACTTCCCTATTCTGTCCAGGGCCCAGGACTCTCTGTTAGGTGGATGGACAGTCTGCCTTTCTTCTTCTGCTACATACTTTCTTGTTGCAGCCACCACCACCAAAGCATCTACAGGAAGACCTTTGGACCAATGGGGATCCGAAGCAGGAGGGGACAAGATCTTATCTGGCCTCTGGGGAATAGACTCGATGGTATCAAGTGCCTTCCAAGCATGCTGCACGATGAGCTGGACAAGTTCATTGGCAGGTGGAGTAACCCAGGAGGTAGGGGGCTGGGCGCAAAAGGCCTGCAGGAACACAGATTCCTCAGAGGTCAGATTAGAGGACTGCCAGTCACCTCTCTGTTTCAGGATTTTGAGGATATCACCAAAGGATACCTCAGAGGGTGACTGAGGGGATCCTTCCCCTTCATCGAAATCTGTGTCTTCGGTGAAGGACTCCTCTGTGGAGTCCATGTGCTTCCTCTTACACAAACTTTTCCGGTGGACCTCCTCAGTGGGAGAAGCTGGAGAACACAATGGAAAGGGGGATTCCTGAGGAAATATGTCCTGCGTACCTTGCACCATCCGCTAGATGTCACTTGTGAAACCAGTGTACCAGAGGAGGGCAGAGGTATAGACAGTCCGGTATCACCAGCAGCAGTGAAAGCCTCCTCCATCAGTTGGAAGGCTGGTCCACCTGAAGAGGAGTGTATGTCTAGGACAGGGGTCACCCCTCCCTTAAGTGGCTCAGCCTGCCAACCCGGAGTCCCTGGATGGCTGTGGAGCAGCAAGCTATGGGTGTCACAGCTGAGATCCTGGGTCATAGCAAAACTTTCCTGCCACAAAGGTAACTGCGGTTCCTTAGTGAGATCCATAAAGGGAACCGCAGAAAGGGAAGACTGTGCTATATCCACGGACTTCAAAGGCAATGAAGGAGGAGAATAAGAAGGGGTCTTTGGATATGGGTGATCACCTCCCAATGAAGGATAGTTCCTGAGGGGTGGGATACCTCTGGCCAAGAGTACCTGGTCCACAAGATGCAACACATCATGTTTGGAAAGGCTTCTAGTGGACCTCACAGAGACTGAGAGAGAAAGAGGCCTGTCCACAGAAGAGGCAGACTTGGTGCCCATCTCATCTGACTGCACCAAGGATAACGGTGCTGAGAGAGACTGGACTACTGTTGTCTGCACCGAAAAAGTCATTGTGCCAAAGTGGTTGTCTGCACCGATACAGGGATCGATGCCGAAGTGGTTGTCGGTGCCGAAGCTGGAACCAACAAAACTGGAGTCAACAATAAAGGCGTTGGTTCTGAGAAAGCTCTCGGAGCCGACGCGGTCAAGGTCTGCACCGACTGAACAGTCAGTGCCAATACAGTGGTAATGGTCTGAACCAAGGAGCTCCTCGATGCTGATATATAGAAGGCTGCAGGAGAATACGGAGCCAAAATCACTAATGGAGCCGAAGGCCTCGGTGCTGAAGGTCTAGGCACCAAAAGCACTGGGGCTGACTGAGAGAGCTCCGGAGCCAAAACTTTAGCCTTTTTAGGTTTTGGTTGTCAGGAGTCCCCAGCCTGGGACGAAGGCAAAGATTTAGCCTTAGTAGGAACATCTATTTTCTTATGGGCTCTAGCAGGGGTTGAGACCTCCAACCCAGAAATAGCCTCTGAAAAGGGAGATTTTAGAAGTCCCTTCAGTATCAACTTGTTTTACTTTCCAACAAGGTTCTATTAGAAAAGTTCTCACAAATAGTACAAGGTGGTTCAACAGACAAATGGGAAGCTCCCAAACAATAAACAAAGAGTGTGCATCAGAAGTAGGCAGTTTGTGTCCACAATCAGAACACCACTTAAACCCCAGACTACCTTTTTTATCTGCTATGACAGCAAATTAATTAATAGAAAAGTATCAACAATGGTACAAGAGAGTACCCGAAGGTATGAGTGAGAAAAGGGAAAAAGATTACCAACGATGGTAAAGAGAGAATACCTCGCAGTAAAAGTAGCAAGGAAAAACCTGAAGAAATTATGAATGCTAAATGTGATAGGGTAAGAGACAATAAAATATGAACTTTTCTGACAGAAAAGTAATTTGTAAAGCAATTAAACAACAATTGACTGTACTTAGCTCAAGAGAAGTAGCTTGACACAACCAGATGGCAACTCGGCAAACGAAATCTGAGGTAACAGGGAGAGGGGGGTTGTGGGTAAGAGTTTAACTTGAGAGTTTGAAGCTGTCGTGAGCATGGAAAATGTCCAGCTCAGTTCCGAGCTAGGAACCGATACCCATGCGTATGGAATAAACGAGGATTAACAATATCAGATCCTGTTATTCTGGCAACTTTCCAAGCATGTAAGAGCAATATTTGAAATCTGTCCCTGATTTTCAGCATTTGTTCCCCAATTACTTTAGACTTTTTAATATTTATTGTATTTGGAGTTTGAGAGGTATGCCATCCCTCCACCTATTTTCTAATCTGATTGCCAGGGTGAAGGGCAGACCAGACTTTTTAACAATCTGCAACAGTTTTTAGCTTAACATGTGAAATTTCCAAGTGTTTTCAGACAGGATGAGGGCTATAATCATCCAAAATGCTATGTGTGTGCCCTGACACCTCTTTCTCTTATGAACTATGCATGGCACACCTTCTGTGTGAGGTGTCTAGGGAACTTCTTACAAGATACATAAAACGCCTTTAAATGACCATTCTCAACACAGAATAATAATCTCCAGTCTGAGATCCTCCTGAATTGCTTATTCCCTCACTCTTTCACAGAGTATGAGCCCAGCTACCCTGCCAAAGAAC